>NC_083622.1:1086030-1091030 GCF_963584025.1 Labrus mixtus | reverse complement strand
TGAGGTCACACTGTTACATATCTGACACGGCTATCTCCATCTGGCTTACACTCTGATCACGGTCAGCTGTGGAAACGGCAAGCAGGTTCAGGGTTTACTGAACCAAACCGGACCGCTTGGTGGAAACGGGGCTCGGAGGTTCTCATGAGTTGAGATGTTTTGTATGAACGCACTGAGCACCGTGTCTGAATGTAAGAAGAACTGTGAGGTTCATTTTCAATCAAATCAGATTTAAAGAATAAAATAAAGAAGCAGAATTTTCTCTGCTGTCGAGATGTCACAGTTTGTTTTGACTGTTTATAATTCTCTGTAGAAAGAAGCAAACAGATTCTCTATACGATCATTTTTGGAAAACTCTGATTTGTTTTTTTGTCCTTGATTCACATATTTATATAAATATAAAACATTAAACACCAGATGTGACCACTAAAAGAAAGCTCTCTCTCTCATTTGTTAAGGGGAAGAAATTTTTTAAGGTGTTTCCTGTCAGCAGCACCAGGAGGACGAGATGTGATCTGAATCTGTTAGAAGAAGGAAACTGGACGAGATAAGGAAACAAGCAGCATTATTAAAGGTCACTTCATATGTAAAATCCACTTCTCCATGTTTCTCTAACATGTGTCTCTAGTCCGTCTACAAACCCCCCAATGATGAGAAAAGTCCATCCTCTCCATCTTCTGCCTGCTCCACTTTTCAGAAAATGGCCGTTTGGAGATTTTCCCTTTGTGGATTAAAATAAGTTTAATAAGATATTTTGACTAGAAATAAGACGAATACACTTGATAAGAAAAAACATTTTGCAGTGTGAGTTTTATTCTGTCTTCTTAAAAAGAATCTGGGCACCTCTGGCCCGGGTTCTAGTCGGACCTGTGGCTCCTCCCCCGCATGTCTTTCCCCACTCTCTCTCTGTCCAATGTCCTGTTTCTCAAATTAAGGCACAAAAACCTGCCATGTCTTTCAAAGCTCTGGAAAAAATACCATTACTTTTATATTTATGAAGTTAAAGATTAGAATCTGCAGCTAAATACAAAGTGTTGGTAGTTGCTTATTCACTTTCAAAATAACTTCAAGTCAATTCTGAGTAAACCTGACGCTTTAAAACAGTATCTGATCGTTCTAGTTTTATCGATGTGGGCTCAAAGTTTCAGACGTGTTTTTGAAAGAAGTTCTGGATTTGGAATGGAATAATAATCTTCTTCTTGTCCTCACAGACTCTCTCCGTGTCTGACCTTATTCTTGTTTGGGTTGTTTGTGGAGTCATCAGGTCGGCTCTGACCTCCAGCTCAGGTCAGAGCACCTTTAGGGTGAACCTCAGGGTGAACGTTGCTCTCGTTTCACTCGTCAGTTTCCCGTCTCTGACTGTTTGTCTTTGACTTTGACTTCTGTGGCGTTGAACTCTGCAGAGAGGCCGACTACTTGAACTTTCACAGAGGACGAAGAGACTGAAGTTAAGACACTTAATGACAAGATGAGGTCGTATTAACACTTTTATTTTAACACTTTGAGATGCACATTGTAATTCTCTTTTGCAGAGGGTTGGATCAAAATGTTTACTGTTTTGTTAATATGAGGCCTAGCAGCCAGTTAGCTTAGCACAAACACTTCAAACAGAACAGAAGCGTCTACCTTGAATCTTTTTTATTTATTTTTTTGGGGGGGCTTTTTGTGCCTTTAATGTAGAAACAGGAGAGTGGATAGAGTCAGAAATCAGGGAGAGAGAGAGAGAGAGAGAGTGGGGAATGACATGCGGGAAAGGAGCCACAGGTGGGATTCAAACCCGGGCCATCCGCTTGGAGGACTATAGGGGCACGCACGCTAACCACTGCACCACCAGCGCCCTACTACCTTGAATCTTTAGAGGTTATAAAATCCACCTACAAGCACCTCTGAATCTCATATAAATACAGTGAACCTGAAGTTTTCAAATCTGCTTAAATCAAAAGCCTGACTTGAATACCGCGGTGGGTAAACGGACAATCTGAAGACGAGTGAAAGACTGGCTGTTTTCGAAACTGCGTACTACATACTACTATCTATCTGTCTATTAGATAGTCGTATGTAGTATGACTGCCAGTCGTTGGTTATTTTTCAGTATGCTTGGCACGGTTAAACTGGTTTCCGGTCCTGGAATGCGGACGTAAACAACGGCCCATCTGGAGGTAATTAACATAATTAAAATAAAACAATCTCTCATATATTCTGTCACACACAACGCCCTGGGTTGAAATATGATCGGCATGCTATTAAAGTTGTAGTTTACTTTTCAGACATTCAGGTTGAACTTTTACTCAGCTGTGAATAATATGAAGAGCAGGCCGAGGACCCTGTAACTGCAGCTGCTGGTCCAGCTGTGACACATGAACTGTACAGTCTACAAAGCAGGAAAATACATATATGAACATGTCATATTTGTTATTAGTTCATGTTCATAATGTGGAAAGATATTTAGTCACCGCCACCGACGAGTTCAAACAGCTGCGCTCCGGCATTTTGAACTCTGATCTGGCACTTTGCATTGTGGGAAACAGTACGCGAGGTAGACTGGTCCGATGCATACTGTACATTTTTCCCGAATCGGTATGACATCCTGGTATTTTTGGCATACTGCGGATCTCGCTGTTGTTCACATACTGCATTTTGGCCAAATCAATACGTACTATCGTAGTATCGTATGTGGTTTCGAAAACAGCCACTGAGTCGACTTCCATCTTGTGGAGTGTGTGGGTAGCTTGAGCGCAGATGAGTGGCAGGTGTGCAGGAGAGATACGCAGTGTGTGCATCCACACCCGAGATAAAAGATTAGGTTATTATTATTATTGAGCTCTGGAGCTGCTAAAAGGTGAATCTTTGTCTCTGTTGGACCAACCAGGCTGCCTCTCTTTTGTTTTTGTGAAACACTAACTATCTGCGGCCTGCAGGTTTAGACAGCTTAGGTATCAGCTTTCTCCTCTTTCTCCTAGCATGAGCAAAAAAAAAAAGCTGCATTTGTCCTTTAAGCTGCACAGCTCCTCTAATCCAGCAGCTCAGGGGTTAAAATGCTAAAGAGAAGTGAGCGAGGGATGAAGGAGGATGTTTTGACAGAAGCTGACACAGCTCCAAAAACCTCCAGGCGGTGTGTGTGTGTGTGTGTGTGTGTGTGTGTGTGTGTGTGTGTGTGTGTGTGTGTGTGTGTGTGTGTGTGTGTGTGTGTGTGTGTGTGTGTGTGTGTGTGTGTGTGTGTGTGTGTGTGTGTGTGTGTGTGTTAAGTCACAATCTAGTGTTTCCCCTCAGCGCTGACTGTCAGGCGAGCGTGTAAACACACAGCGAGGCGTTCAGCGGGCGGGTTCGACCTGCAGGTCAGAAATGTGAGCAGCAGGAATCTGGAGCAGCGTTCCAGAAGAATAAGGTCAGCTGTGTCTCCGCTTCTTCTTCTTCTTCTCCTTCATCTGACACAAAACGTCAAACCCGGTCAGGTTCATGTTCAGATTCATGTTCAGGTTCATGTTCATGTTCATGTTCAGCGCTGCAGGCCGGTCAAACTGCTCCAACATTGACAAACATTACATCAGACGCAGTTTGAGCTGCAGTCAGTGAGTCACAGACAATCTGCAGACTGAGGAGGGACGAGCCTGTTCTTCTACTTTTAGACATTTTTTAAATAAAGTATCAACAAGCTGGAAGAGAACCTGCCATGCTACATCAGACTTCCTGTGTCGAGTGAAGAAGGAGGAAAAGGTGGAGAGAAATTAATCAGTAATGATCCTTCTGCAGGGTCACCCACATAAACCTAGCAACGTTTACCTCTAAATAATAATAATAATAATAATAATACTTTATTTGTATAGCACTTTTCTGTACAAGTAACAAAGTGCTTTACAGCAGAAAATAAAAGCAGAGAGACAATTAAAACAAGACGACAACAAAATCCGACTAATAAAATAAAAATAAGAACAAAATCAAAAAATAAATAGTCGAGTTTGATCGTCTCCTCGTGGTACAAAGGAAAGAGTTGGATATGTCAGAGAGACATTCCTGCTCTCTCAACAACTCCAACACTTTCTCCTCCTTTTCAGATTTCAACTCAATAGTTTGTACTTCAAAATCTCCACCAGGTGCATGATGGGAAATAGTCTCAGACTGTGACAAAAAAAACTCTGCTGACACAAAAGACTCTTTCAGACTGTTTTTTTTGTGTGTGCAAAAGTGTTGTATCTAAGCTCAGCCGTCATCTCGTCTTTTCTACGGTCATACTGATTCTGCGGCGGCGTGATAGTGATGTCACAGTCTGTGAGGTCACATTGCATTTTGGCGGCGGGGAAGAACGGCACAGACATGCTGATCCCGTCTCTCCTCTGTAACGCCTCTGAAGACGGTACAGAGGGGGGGTCACTGTGGGGGGTCCCACATTACGCCTCAGCAGGGGTGTAAATATGACGGCGGTCCAAACAGGGCTACCGTCTACTAAGACAAATCTGCATGTGTGTCCTTTGTCTTGCCTGAAAAACTTATATTTCTACATTCACGGTTTCATTTCTGTTTTATAAAGATTATTAGAAAGTTACAAAAACAGAAGAAAGTAGTCGCAGCAACTCTCACAAGTCTCTGTTTTTAAACTTGAAAAGTAACGACATAAACACGCAGCGACCAATCCGTGAGCAAACAGTAAAAATGCACCTTCATATATTTATTCTCCTTTGCTTCTCGAGCTCGTGGATGTGTCATTATTTCTTCTTTATTTGAATACGGGGTGACTCATCCTCTTCTCCACTTTCCTCCACACATTCAGCTGTAAAAAGGGAAGCAGAGCTCCGTTTAATGACTTCACCGCTATTATTAACTCTCTTTATGAGCTGAGAGGAGAGAGAGAGAGGTGACGGACAGGACTGACAGCCAATCACACACTGAGCTCTGCCCCCGCCTCAGCTGATGCAACCCAGAGGGAACGTGTCACTTTGTCAAAAACATATTTCTCCAGCTCAGTTCAGGGAGTTTTCCTGCAGAAATAACCAGGATGTTAATGA
>NC_083622.1:1046030-1081030 GCF_963584025.1 Labrus mixtus | reverse complement strand
AGGAAAATGTTGCAGCTCTGCAGCTCTGCAGACAAACAGGGAGAGAGAGAGAGAGACACGGCCAGGTTAGAGGTCAATTAAAAATATCCAGGAACATGTTTCTAAATTCAGCTCAACATTTTGAATACTTGGGATTCAGAAAAATACTCCAGAGGCCCTGAGAGAACGGGAAAACAGGCTTTTAGAATGGGTGTGTATGTGACTTCCTGTGCTTCTGCAGCCAGCCTCTAGTGGACACTCCAGGAACTGCAGGATTTTGAACTTCAGCATCAGAGGTTGCTGGTGATAACAAGTAAATCTTTGTTGTTAACTCGGGATCTTGACTTATTTATTTTGTTATCTCTGGATGACATCACTGATTTGGTGAACTTTGTTTTTTTTTCTTGATATCTTACATGAATTTCATCATTACCTCAGGATGAAAACTCGTCATCTCTTCAGTTATTTTGTTAAAATAAACAACGAGAGTTATTCATAAAGTCGTGGCGACCTGTCCTTCAGTCAGTCGACATTTAGGGACTGATGGGAAAAAGGTAACGTCTGTATTTTTGTTGTGTTCAATTTTAAAAAGTCAGGCCTAGTCCAGACGTAGGGGGTATTTTTTAAAATGGAGGTTTTGCACACACGCTCAGTTCTCAAAAACATCTTCGTCCACATGAAAACGCAATGGCCGCATGAGCACGCCAAGTCAACAACGAAGTTCTTAACATGCAAAAATGTTCTCGCCATTCCTTTGCAATGACCATTTCTTTTACAAAGTTGTCTGTTCAGGCGCCTCTTGTCAACATAGTAGGAGCAATAGTTTGTTTACGTCTGCTATCGTTCTAATATCATGTCAAAAAAAGTGACGTTATTGACGTTATTGTCCTTGGAAGGATTCTTCCAAAAGATTTCAGTGACCTAAAACGCCGTTTGCATCAGAAGAAAACTTCAGTTTTTTTTAAAAACCCTCCACCTGTGGACCAGAAGGCCTCAGAAGGGAGCTAAACAAAAACATATCTTCAGTGTTTCTTCTTGTTTTTAAAAAGACCCTCGTGATGTCAACAAAAACAATAAAAGCGCTGACTCTTTTGTTTGCTCCTCTCTTCCCGTCCCGTCACTTCCTGTTTTAATGAACAGCGCTCTGTTTCGCTGTTTGTCCTTGAAACATGTGCTCAAAGGAACAAACTGTGCAGAATATTAAGGAACACTTCTTCCTCATATTAGTGAGAGGCGTCGACAGTTTACTGTCATTTCTGACACGTTCGGGACTCAATCAGTTTATTTTGGTTTCATTTCTAGTGAGGCTTTCATCATGTTGTGTTTAGTTCAGGATTCTGGTTGTTTTCTGTGTTTTCTTCTTGTTTTGTTGCAGCTGCTGGGCAATGCTGCGACTCATCAGGTGCAATCAACGGCTGCTGATATACTCCCTCTGAAAACTTGGTTTTCCAGTTATTGCTCCTTCAGCGGTATCTGTGCTCTCTAAAGTAAGAGAGTATCTCTAGTTTTCCCTGAGTGCTTTGCCAGCGTTCTAACCCTGTGTTTCTTTGTTTCCCTGTTTCTTGAGTGCCTCCGCTGCCCGGCCTCACTCCACCAGCACAGGTCCACCCACAGCGCCCTCGTCACCAGGACTCCTGTGCATCATTTCTAAAGTCTGTAATAAATCACTTAAACCCACCACGCTTGTCTGAGTCTGGCTTTTTGGGTCCAGCTCGAGCAATCGTCACAATTTCAATGCCCAACATTTCAAGAAATTAAGAAAAGATTTGAGGCTGTCAGTGGTCCAGTTTGATCCGTTACTCTCTATACTGGAACCACACAAACTCACACACACAGATATACACACACACGCAAAAACGCAGACAAAACAAACCTGTTCTGAAAAAAATGACAGATGAAAGTTTTGGAGTCAGTGGGCAAACATGATTGACATAACGTAAGATCGTATTTCTTTTTTACATGAGTCGATTTTGTTCAAAATAACAGACTCAGTGTGGAAAGGCCTTCAGTCTCTAACTAGACTCTTCTCCTCTGTCGCCCCCCGGTGGTAGGATGAGCCACCAAACTCCACCCGATCTGCAGAGTCCCTCTGCACCTTTAAGTAAAAGCTAAAGACCCAGCTCTTTATGAACACCTACGACCTTAAAGATGATGATGAAGATAGTTTTTGAATGATAATGACAGTTAAAATATTTAAAATGGTGTCTCGACGGTCAGATGAAGAAATCCATGAGTGGTTCCATAACGTCTCAGCTTTAAGCTCAATAATAGGGTCTGGGTTTGCTGTCAGACTCAAAGAGGAGGAGGTATGAATCATGTTCATCAACACACAACAAGACCAAACACTAAAGAGGACGAGCCACATTCCTCCAGAGTTACAGTTTAACGTCCAGACGACGAGCGTAACGTCTGCTGTCGTAAAAGTCAACGAGCCGAGACGAGAATCTGCAGACGGATCGAGTGACATCATCATCACCGTGTTTGATTACACATATCATCATCATCATCATCATCATCATCATCATCATCATCATCATCATCATCATCATCACATCTGTTTGATTTGTGCCAGTGAGAGGCGGCAGTTTGTGTTCTGCATTTTAGATTTTTGGAGCTCCAGCTTTAATCCAGATCAAGTCTCATACGAGCCGGGAGGTCAAAGGTCAGAGCCCCAGACGGAACAAAAGATGATTACCAGGTCGACAGTGAGCTCTGCTTTGTCCTAGAGAGCGATATTCTGAGCTTTAGAGATTTAAAATATTCACATTTACACGCCTGAGAACGAAGAGGATCTTGTAAACAAAAAGAGGAACAACTGAAGAGTTGAGGAACATCGTTTTATTTTGAAATAAAGAAGTCAGTGTTTGAGATTCACAAAGAGTTGTACATGTTCATCAGCCTTTTGTCTGGAGCTGATTCCAGATTATGGATTGAATGGAGGGCAGTGGGAGGGGGAGACGCAGCTAAAACTGAGGGGAGGGAGGTGTGGGGGTGAAGGCTGGGTACCCTATGTCCCCCTTTAAAAGCAGACGGGGTCAGATTACCAAAACACTGACCCAGATATCTGGATTTAGTGTTTTGTCTTTGTGTGTCGGTTCTTTAACCAAACCTCATTAGATCTTCAACAACTTTTACCTTCAGCATGTACGACTGTGTTTTTTAAAATGTTCTCCTCTGGTCGTTCATGCTGCTTGAGAAAACGTTAATTTGGAGGGGCGTTGGTGGCCTAGTGGTTAGTGAGTGCGCCTCATGTACAGATGGTTTGTACCAAACATTTCCGAGCTGTTTGACTTTAGTTTGTGATCCATAACCACTTCCTGTTTCTGTGCCTAACTTCTTGTCCCATCTACCAGAAGGTCCTTACTTTATTTCAAAATAAAAGCAGGGCTGAATTCAAACAGGGGTTAAGACAGTACAAAACTTCAAAATAAAAGCCTAGCAAGTTTTATTTTTAAATGCTAAAAAATATAATTATTAAACAGGCAATACAAAAAATTAGATTAATCAAGATTCACTTTTTTAATTTAGTGATTAATCGTGATTTTAAAAATGTAATTGGGCGGCAGTAGCTCAGTCTGTAGTGTGACAGACACACACTGAACACACTGCAGTCACTCTCTTTGTTGACACATTCCTACATTTTTAAAATTTTAACAAACACTGGCTTCAAAAACCGCAGAACAGCGACTTCAGCGTGACAACAAACCGACGAGCCGCTGTTAAAGAGGAAGAAATGAAAAAGTGATGGTGTAACCTGACACTGTCACATGTGAGTCCTCTCTCAGAAAGTGCTTTTCTTTGCTTTGTGGTGAAAACCCGTGTGCAGTGCTTTTGTTAAGCCGTGGTGGGGCCCCTCCTGTCATAACTCCGGGCCCCCCACAGGGGTCCAGCGCCCCCACTTTGGGAATCACTGGCCTCAATGCAACTTCTACTTATAGGCTGGATTATTTCTTCTAACATACTGTTGTGTTGTTTATTGTTTGTGTTCAGCAGCTGTTTGTTTTTATATAATCATGTTCCAGAGTTGAAGTTTTATTGCCGGATTAAAATGATTTTTTCTGCTTATTGTTTTATTTATCTGAGATTACTTTACGACTTTTCAGATGTTCCTCTGGGTGTGGATACTTAGAAAACAGGAAGCCCCTGCAGCTGACCCGGATGTCGGGCCTGCTTATGTAATGAGCTCTGTTTTTTAAAGGGGAAAAGAATCCCACATATAGACCTCTGCTGTCCCCTCCCAAAACCCGGAGCACTTTGCCCAGTCATGCCCTTCTCCGGAGAACAAGGGGAGGAGCCTGGAGGCGTCACGTGGGTTAGTGACAGCCCGAGACACGCCTTCTGATTGGCCGAGCCGCTCCAGACCCGTCCCCTCCAATAGGCTGCGCTCCGTGACGTCAGTGCGATCAGCTGTTGGAGCTCCACAACAACAACAAAAGAAGGAGCAGTCGGGGGACTGAAGAGGAAACGGACTGAAGGAAAGAAAAAAAGAAAGAAAGAAAGAAAGAAACACTGTGACTCCCGATGTTCAGTCCTTAAATTAACCTTTTTTTATATTTTATTTCTTCCGCGAAGAAACCTCTAGTTTTTCTATTTTTCGAAAAGAAACGCGTCTACCTCAGTTTTCAAGGATTTTAATCTCGATTTGAAGCGTTTACATCATCTTGTCTGTGCCGCAGGTGAGTTCTTTGTTTTCTTCTCGGTGATCATCATCGGCTCCTGGGCCTCCTGTTGTCGGATTCAAATCACTTTGTCATCGACATTCATGTAGAGAGACTTCCTACTTTAAGAAACAGACAAACATCACTGAGGAACATCGCGTTATTTAGTGTTTCTGATGCTTTTTCATCCGGCTTCACTCCGCAGAATTTGCGTAATCTCTCCAGGCTGGTTATGGAAGCTGCAGCTGGTTTCACCCTGCAGAACTTCGTGTTTTCTCTCGACTAAAAACAAAGTAGGCCTGATGCTATTCTGGAAAAAAGGATCATAATATATTTCAGGAGATTAAAGTTAAACAGGCTGCAGTCCTGCCCTGTCGGTGTAGAGTTACAGTCCCTCCCCTTCGTTTTTGTACCCAACACACACACACACACACACACACACACACACACACACACACACACACACACACACTGCTGCTGTTCCACTTTGTTATGGGACCAGTTTGCCTTTTTTGTCTGTCCCACTGACAATTTGCTGAATCATATCCGCGCTGAAATAGAAAGCCGATAGATTAGTGAGACCTCAGAGGTCACAAGCAAACAATAAAAACACAAACAAGTTGTGTTTTTATCAATAAAAAGGTCACACATGTCGAGTTTTCAGCTTTTTCTAAACGAGGATTCGGCTGCTCGTTCTTTGCCCCGCTTTGAATTCAAAAGCTGCTCGGTTGTTTGACCGTTTGATCGAACAAAACAACCTGAATACGTCACCTGGAGCTCCGGGGCCGTTTGTCAATATGTTTTTGACGACGATTAATCGATAACAAACAACCTGCAGATTAATCGACAGTGGGCCTCATCATTACTTTTAAGAGATGTCTCAGGAAAATGCTCGACATGTACTCATTTTAATTAAAGAAAAGAAGGAATTTGCGCCCAATCCTTGATTTTGTTTCATTTTTAGTCGAATATATTTATTTTTTGGGACTTTTTACACTTATCGAATACACTTTAAATGCCGTTCAGAGGAGATTTACCGATTTCCCCAAATGTTTTAACACTACGATGGATGACAATCGTTACCTTTGCATCCCCATCCAGTCACATCCATATTAATATAAGGCTGAATACAATATTATTTCCATTTGCTAATTAGTCAGCTCTTGTTTGTTTTATTTGTTATGTCGGTTTGCTTCTGTAAATCTCTGATCATTGTCGGTCGTTTATAATCCAGCAGGCTCTGCATATATTACATTGAAGTACTCAGAGCATCGTTCATAACCTTCATGTTATGGATGAATAACTAACGCGGTGTGATGTAATAGATGTAATGATTGCGGTGTCGTTAAACAGACTCGGTCACTCCTTCGACCGCAGATCAAAACCAGCCCTCCTTTGTGTGGACTTCGTTATGATGATGAGCAGAAGACTTCCATATTTAGTGTTTATCCCTGATATGTCGTGATAGGGAGGATGAGGTCGGAGGAGGAACAGGTGCAGCAGATTATCAGCCTGCTGCTGCCGCTGTGTGTCAGCTTCAGTTAAAACCTCTCACTGTCTCTCCTTCACAGCTGCTCGATGTTTACTAAACACGGACTCGGGCGTTTTTTAAGCGAAAAAAAAATGGCGCTGTTTGTCTGTTTACGTGTGAAAATATAAGGAAACCGTAAAATACGAGCCGCTTCGGGAGGCTTAAACGCATCACAGACGAAGATGATTAATTCGCTTCGAATGCTGGTGCGTTCATGTACTGGTGAAAAAAAATCCGACATTTCACTTCTCTAAATAAATCGCCCATTCTTGAGGTGTTATGACCAATTTGGTTAAAATAATTTGTTGTAATAATGTAGGCCTTCGAGTTGAGGGTTTGTGGAATTTACTGGTGTAAATGTAAATTGTACAGAAAGGTTGCAAATTAAATAGACAGAAAACACAAAAGAGGTTGTTTTTTGTTTCTTAAGGAAGAGCAATAAAATTAGTGGTCGAATAGTTTGCAGTTAAATGTATTTTTTGTCATTGTGCAAATTTCACAGTGAACTGTAAAGAATAAGTATGTATTACAAGTGATTTACAAAACTATATATGAACAAAGAAAAATCCTGCTCAACTTGCTTCACACTTTCAGCCCTGAGTAGTGTCTGCAGGGTTTTTTTGTTCCACTTTTCCACCAATCAGAGGGTGCATGTAGCAGAAAGAAGAAGCAGAAAGCAGGGGAACAGTAGGCTTAAAGTGTGAGTTGGGTCGTTGCACACTTGGCTTTAATCCACGTTTATTTGTGCCAAAAGTAGCCTCCCTCCCTTTTTATACAGCAGCTGCAGCCAGACAGCGACACTGATCATTTCTTTCTCTGTCGACGGTTACTTTTCCTTTCCTGAAAGACTGTTCTCAGAGCAGCAGACCGGCTGCCAGCCAGCTGTGTATGTAACCCCCCCCACCCTCCACACACAGCAGATCTCTTTATTTACTGTTGAGTCAAACACAGGACAGGGCAGCTCCTCTCTGCATCAGCTCGAGAAACGAGGAAGGTGCAGCTGCTGCTCGCCTCCATCAGGCCTGACAGGAAAAATCCCGCCTCATTTTACAGCCTCATAGGAGCTCATGAAGCGAGCATGTGTATGTGTGTCAAAGAGATAAACTGTCAGTCTGCAGGGTTAGAGCTGAAGCTGTTTTAAAGGTTAGCTAATGAACTAGATCTTGACCTTAAGAGGTGGTGACCAAAAACCGAACCACAAGCGACCCTATTAGAGTAAAAGGAAGCAGCTGGAGCAGGCAGCTAATCTATGTTAGTGCGTGCTTCATTAACAATCTGTAACTCGTGGTATTTGTGATGTTATTCAGCAGCTCTCAGTGGCTAACAAAAAAGAAGCATAGGACAGGATTTTTATCCCCCCCAAAAAAAGAACAGCAATCTTTTCTAACGACCAAATGTTAAGTATCTCCCCCTGCTGGCCACAAGAAGGAATGCAGATTAAAGGCACTCCCGCTTTGGCTTCACTTTTCAGACCCAGAGGCGACGTCCACTCTTTGTACACAGTCTCAAAGTTCACAATAACAACTTTACAAGGTGATAACAGGGGACACTGCCCCCTAGTGGCAAATATGTTAACTTCACAGCTTTAAGATTTAAAAAAAAATGTGATTTAAAGAACAGTTACTTCTTTGATATAAAACTGAATTTAAAGGAGACTGGACACTCTTAAAAACGTCTTTGAAAGGTAGTTGACTCGACTTTAAATCAGAGTCGTTGTGTAGAATTTAAAACTTTAATCCTAAAAAATCAAACCTGTTTTGTTACCACGGGAACAAGAAATTGAATTTTTGAGTTCCCAATTTTGTGTAATGTCTTGTTTTTAATGATCAAAACTTGAAAACAAACTCCTGCACTGTGTCTGTAGTTCTTGTACTGAAATTTTGCCGATGTATTTGTGTAATTAAAGAAATGTGATGGATGTTATCCTTCCTCTCTTATGCACCTGTCTTATGAAATAGATGTCGTTTTTTTTAAAGCTTTGGTACTTTTGGGTGCTGTGGTTCAGAGTTTGCATCATTTTAAAACACTTGGTATTAAAAAGTATTGATCCTTTTGACATCCAGCAGTGATGACACCTCCCCTCTCTCTCCTCTCAGGGCTCGTTTTCTTTGTTTTGCACTCGTCAAACCGACCCCCGACGCCGAGAGATGTCCAGCCTGTGTCTGCTGCTCCTCAGATGATCCACGACCACACCTTATTGATGCACTTTAGCACCTTTCCGGAGCCTTCTCCCTGCCGTTAACCCCGCAGCTGATGACCAAAGTGCGCGCCACGCCTCCCCGCCGTCGCCCCGAGCCACGCGCCCCCCTCGGCCCCTCCCTCAGCCTCAGGCCCCCGAAGGACGTCCCGGGATGTTCCAGAGGTTCGCCAGCGCTCTGTTCGGGGACGACATGGAGGAGCTGAGCCGAGGAAACCGACCAGGAGACGGAAAAGAGGAAGAGGAGGACGACGAAGACTGGATCCTGGTCAACTACCTGGGTAAGTAGACTCAGAGTAAAACAAAGAATCTCATGTGTGGTTAAAACTGTAAAATATGAAATGACAAGGCACGGACAACTGGTTTAAAAAGACTCTAAAAGATGAGTCAGCGGGTTTTGGTTTCAGCTCTAAACCTCGACTTAGACCCCGAGCCGTCCCTCCTCTCACTGAGGAGTCCTCCGCTCATGACGGGCGCAGCAGCAGGAGGAGCAACAACCTGAAAGACCCTTAATCACCCAAATATGCTTTAATTTAAAGGCTTTACTTTGTCTGCACACGCTGCAGACTAAAAACCTGTGACCACATATGAACCCCTCTGAAACATGAAGTTAAAGGTAAACAGACACATGCAGTTTGTTCAGAGACAACACGCCTGCTGATCGAGTCAGCTCGATGACCTGCAGCTCGTCTTTCTTTGTTTCTTCACTTTGAGCCGCCTGCATCCACATCCTCAGATCATTCAGTCAAACTCAGAGGGAGGATTTAGAGCCGACGCAGAGACAGATACTGGATCACGTTAGACTCTTTTAATGGCTGCTTCACATGAGCTGTCTGAGATATAAAAAACAGAGCACCAGTCAAAACAGACACGACAAGTTCAGCAAGTCACACACACACACACACACACACACACACACACACACACACTGTACACAGTAACCTGACACAGGGACTCCAGGTGTCTCGGGTTGAGGTTCAGCTCAGCTCTGGTTTGTCCCAGCGTTCACCCGCAGACAGACTTGACTCAACTTGACCCGTCTCCGATTCCACAGCCGTGTGAATATTTCAGGTGGGAGGGGGGAGGGGAAGGAGGGGGGAGGGGGGGTTGCAGAGGCACGCTGGCTGCATTGCCACTTCAGGCTGGGAGGGGGGGGGGGGGGGGGGGTGTGCAGAGAGAGAGAGAGAGGCATCAGGCAGTTTATGGTAGTCAACCTGTAAACAGGTCAAACAAAAGCACCACAGGAGATAAAAATAAACTCTGGAGGACTTGTATGGGCACAGAGCTGCACACATAAACACACACACACACACACACACACACACCTGGATGCAGGGTTGTGTTTCTGGAGGTACAAACATTTCTTGCTGAGCTCGGCTGCAGGGGGATTTCAGACGATTTGTTGGCAGTGTGAAGAGAAGCTCGATATATTTAAACCTTCAGTTTGTAACCAGATGAAAACGTCTCACTCTTATAGAACAGCTTTTCTCTCAGACGGTTACCTTCACATCTCTTCAAGTCATCCCGAGTTTAAGCTGCTGCCACAAACTGAACCATAAATATCCAGATTTTCTGCATGAAAAGTCACAATAACAGAACTCTAAAATCACACCTCAGGTGAAATGTGCATCCTGTATGCTGATCCTTTTTATAACCAGTACATTTAGTTATTTATTTTATCCATATGTTAGGCCGTAAACTGTCCAACATGACCTTAACCCTTTAAAACACAGTAAAGAAGTCTGCACCAAAGTTACTGTTAGAAAAAAAAACACAAAGACGTTTTTCACCAACTACAATTCTTCAATTTATGTTTCACACTTTTATCCAAAGTGATGTGCGGGAGGGAGTGCAGACCTGGACCTCCTCTGCCTTATGAGAGAAACTTGTGCAATAATATTCTTCAATTTTATGACAAACAAAGCGTTCCTGTTACTGATAACTTCCAGTTCATCCTCAGTTTTGGATGTTTTCATGAAGCCTGTTTGCAACATGTTTCTCCAGCACGACTAGTTTCATCACTAAGTTGGAAACAATGAATCAGAGGGTAGCTGTCATCTCATCTAACCTTCATCAGACTGCATCAAAACGTTGTGAAAGCGACAACAAATTTCCATCCAGTGGTTAGAACCTGTGCATGCTGCATCATAACCATGCAGCTGTGCAGCAGTAAAGAACATGCTCCTCTTCTTCTTTAAATGGTAAAACTGCTTTTTTTATTTTAAAAATCCTGTTATTGTAAATATGGCTTTCAATTTAAGTGATTATATAAAGACTAATGAAATGAAAATATCCGGGATGAAAGTGAAGCCCGGCTTCAAAGCTCAGGTTTCGGTCGTCCTGCAGACGTCCCCCATGCAGCACTAACTTTGTGAGCTGTGCACAGCAGCTGCTCAGGTGTTAACACGCAGACGTCCAGTGAAGCATAAACAGAGCTGCATGTCTGTGTTCTGGAATGTGTCAAGGTGTGAAGCTGCCTGCAAGCTGCTGGACCGTTTAGTCGTCTGAGGTTTCATCAAATCAGGAAGGGTGGCAGAGAAAAGGATTCATTAACAAGTGCTGCCAGTTGCAGATATATTTTTAAAATCTGTAAATGTTCATGCTTGATTTTGGGAGTTTGTGAGATTAAACTGTTTAAACTCTCAGCCTGCATGTTATAAAGTTTGAGAAATAGTGAGATCAGCTGTTAGTGTGCTCTGGGTGTCTCACAAAGGAGAGTTGTGCAGAGTTGTGCAGGAGGTCAGCTGGTTCCTTCATAATCCACAGCGACCTCATTAACCCCGTCACACCGCCTGCCAAATCGTCCCAAACGCTGCCTGACAACAGCGCTTGCTCCCCGCCGCGCAGACGTGTTGTGCAGCCGATACCTGAGCTCCTCGTTTTTCTCGAGGCGCCCGCAGCCTCTGCAGGAAGAGTTCAGTTGGTGAGAGGATAGAGTGTGTGCAGATCAGCTGGCGGGCGCTGAGTCAGCAGCCTCTCTGGCCTGTTTGTGGGTAAACAAGGATTCCTCTGTGAAGTCCACCCGGGTGAGGATGGAGCTGAGGCCACGTGTGGAGATGAGATCCAAAACACTGGCTCACATGCCGGGGGGGGGGGGGGGGGGGGGGTTGAATGGATACAGTCAACAGTGAGAGTGCAGAGGTCAGAGGTCAGGGAGGAACAGCTGATGACGGTGGCAACTTCGTTTTCTAACATGCAATAGTTGGATCCATATTCTAAGTTTCTGTCCACATCCTACCTCCTTTAATATCCCCTGAGCATCCACACTGTAAACCCTGCTTTAAGATGATGTCGGGGGAAAAACAGAACAATGACATCATGCAAATCCTTGAGTAGGATCGCCTCAAAAGTCCAAGAAAATGTTGTTCATGACATGCAGGCTTCATGTCATATTAAACATAAACACTGCAGACAAAGCAGTCATTGGCTGGATGCTCAAAACCTTTAATAAATTCACTTATTGCACGTTATTTTTGTGCTTTGTTGTAACTTGTTATGTTGTATTTGGTTAAACAAAGTATTGTGTAGACCGGCTCCTTACTCCTTAATGGAAACATATCATCTTCATGGTTTTGCATTTCAACATTTAAGCTCATAAAAACACAGGCGTGTGCTTGAGCTTGTCTTGTTCCCACATTATGATTTACAAGCTCACAAACACACACGAGTTGGAAAAGAAAAAGACTTCCCACGTTTGTAAATCGGAGCTTTTTTTAAAAGCACTTGAATGCAGCATTGTTGCTTTATTCTGCACACATCATCTTTCTCCTTCAGGGGGATTCTTCCTTAATTTAGCTCATACTAAAAAGTTGTTGTTGTAAAGTTTTCCTGATCCAGTCGGACTGTGAAGCTAAATAAAACTGACATGTTTTAAGTTGCTGGAGAAAATCAGCAGGTCCCTGAAACAGAACTGAAATCAAACAGAGACTTCTGCTTAGTCCGCACCGAGGTTATTTTTAGTCTCCAGTCTGCCAGCCTGAGATCCTGTTGCCTCTTCACCTCATAACTTCCTGTGTCTCTGTGAATCATTAGAGGCTGCTGATGTTGGATCAAAACAACAGCCTGACTCCTGGACTCTGGATCGCCTCCTGTTTTTTTGTAAACAGCAGGGCTGCACGTGCAGCAGAGCGGGATATTGGAACGAGATGATTTATGAGTATACATAAAAAATAAAGTGCGGCGGTTTGTTTCAGCAGCTCCGTGCAGAGGAGCCAGTGTGGAGGGATCAGGTGTTTGTGTGCAGATTAAACAGCTCTGTTAGAGGGAGACGGGTTTAGCCGCATGCTAACACAAACATGCGTGCAGCAGGCCGAGCTTTCAGTGGAACATGTGATGCTGAGCTGTCAGGCCTGCTGCGGCTCTGTGGCTGCTCAGCATCATCCAAATGATTGTTTACATCTTGAGAGACTTGCTGCTGCTGCTGCACAGAGAGGACACAGCGCCCTCTGCTGGACAAACACTCACTTGTGTCTGGGTTGAAACAAACAGCAGCTGCTCAAAAGACAGCCAATAAAATGACATCTAAGAATGAGGGTAAAGGATTTATTATGTCCAGGAATGAAAAGAAAAGTTACAAAAACACATATTTCACTGTGTTTGAAACACAAAACTTAAAAGCACTTACTCGTCAGAGAAAGTTTTAAATCGACTGAACAAGAGGAACAAAGTTTAAAACGACCTTCAGTGAATCAAAGCGTTGAATCTGATTTGTTTTCCTCCCTCAGCTGAAGCCTGCTCCGCTCAGTGTGCTGACGGCCTCTCTCGCTCCACCGCCGGTCCTGAGGAAGAGGACGACGACGACGATGATGAAGACCTGGTGATGATCCCCTCCCCCATGGCCAGCCCCCCCATCCGCTACGCCTCCTGCACCTCCCTCAACTCCACGGCCGACACCGACCCTGACGGAGGGCCAGAGGAGGAGGAGGAAGAAGAGGAGGAAGAAGAAGGAGAGAGCGGGTTCCTGCGTCTGGACGCCTGCTCCCTGGAGGAGAGCTGGTTCGTCACCCCCCCTCCCTGCTTCACCGGGAGGGGCAGCAAGCCCATCCTCCTGGAGACCAGCCCCCTGGAGAACCTGCTGATCGAACACCCCAGCATGTCCGTCTACGCCCACCACAGCCCCCCCAGGCTCACCCTCGACGCCCTGCCGCGCTCCCTCGACCTGGAGCTGCAGAGCCTGTTGCCTGGAAACATGCCCCCCGCCCAGACGGCGTCGGGGGGGAAGGAGAAGGGCAGGCGCAGTCTGGACGGCCCCCGTCACAGGTACGTAGATGAGAACGTGACATGTTGTTTTAAAATATGTTTATTGAGATTTAAAAAAAATTCCAAGACACACAATTATATGGAAGCCCATTTTGCAGTTAAAAAAATAAAATTTAAAAATTTGGCTTTGTTGAGATAATTATGAGATAAAGATCAAAATGTTCTCTTTGTTTATCGTGTCCTTTGCTCAAGTGGTTTATTCCGTGACTTCTGCTCCAGGGGCCTGTATGTAGTCTTCAATGTGACCGCGATGCATCCTTGAATGTCATAATTATGACTTTTTATCTCATATATCGACTTTTTTTTTTTTTTTATCTCATTATGACTTTTTATCTCATTATAACTTTTTATCTCATTATGACTTTATTGAAATTTTTTCGACTTTAAAAAATCTCAACAAAGCCAAGTTTTCATTTTTATTTTTTTAACTGGTGGAAATGGGCTTCCATACAATCACAATTAAATAAATTCTATGGAGAAAAAAAAAAGATTTACACATGCACATATATACACATTTATAAAATAAGGGGGGAAAAAGTAAAATATAATAATACAAAATAAAAACCTTTAATTACAAAATGTTGCAACATTATTACTGTCCGTATTAAATAAAAAATAATGAAATGGAGTTCATTGCCATGGATGATTTGCCTGAGAACAGTTTCTGCAAAAATGACCAAATTACAGACATCACCAAGTCTTTACCAGCCGAGCTCAAAATAGAACGTGACATGTTGATGCAGAAAGCAGCAGCACGATCAACTCTTCATTATAACCATATTTCACACACTCACAGGAAGCAGATCTGGTTTATCTTGAGCCCTCAGTAATATCTGTGTCTTCTGTTTTTGTCGCCCCCCCTGCAGGCAGGATGTAGCGGCCGTCCAGCGTCGCTCCAGCCTCCACTCCGCCTGCTACGCCGCCGCTCTCTCCGCCCGCCCCGGCCTCCTGCAGCCACGTGCCGGTAACGCCGCCCAACGCACCCAACCGCTGTCCCGTAACGCCCTGAGACGCCACAACCTACTGCGCCCCCCGAAGGCCGGCACCGTGCACCTGCACCAGCCCAGCCAGAGACACCTCAACTTCTGATGAGGTCGTCCTGACAGCTCCACCTTCATCATCATCATCATCATCATCACCCTCCACCCTCTGATCTCTTCTTCTGTTTTTTTTTAAAAACAACACCAGCAACATCAGCCATTAATCACACCCAGTCTGTTCTGTAATCTGATTGGACGGTGAAAATAAAGGAAAATGGCTGACCATTTTATCAGCTCAAGTGGCCAGTGGGAGAAAAGTCCCCCCCCCCCCTCCTCCTCCTCCTCCTCCTCCTCTTCATCGACCCTCCTCCCCGTTGATGCTGAAAAGAAGGGATGAGAAAAAGAAAAGGTCATCCTCCTCCTTTTTGTCCTCGTTTTTCATCCTCCCCTCCGCTGGACCAGTTTGTGTCCAATCACAGAGCAGAGGCGTTGTCACGGTTACGTCCTCCTCTGCTCTCCTCCTTCTCTTTCTTCTTCTTCTTCTTTCTTTATGGACAACTTGATGTGTAGAATCAATGCTGTAGGTCACTTTATTCAGCGGCAGGTTCGGCGGGTTGCAGGATGATGTCATAGTGATGTCACAGCTGGCGGGATCTGGCAACTTTCTGAGCAACTGGGCACAACATCAGGAGACATTTCAGATCCCGAATCACTTGAACATGTACAGTGCAGCAGCACAACGGTGCCATTTAATCAGTGCAGGAGTGTTGCGGTGGTCGCTCAGAAAGTTGCCAGTAGTGACGCAGAGTTATGAAACGATGAGTCGTCGTAGCGGAGAGACAAACTGTGGAGGAAAACATCCCTCTTAAGAACCCTGAAAATGTTATAATCAGCAATCTATTTCTTGCCTTGTGTGTATATATTAATGCCTACATTTCCCAGAATGCCTTTGAGCAGCTGCAACACGAGAGCAGGTCAATCAAAGGGACATTTCTCTGAGTTGACCCGTCAAAGTCTGCGTCCTGTTTTTGTACTCTCGCTGTACAAACAGCTGCTCGACGTTTGTTTTCGGCTCTCTAGGGGCTCGTGTCGCGTCCTGATGATGTCACCGTGATGTCATCATGGTTATCTTAAGGTCATCTTCAGCTTCAGTTTGGAGATAAGACATTTAGATCAAACAAAAAAAACTGCGTCACAAACTCGGGGGGGTGAGGAGGCTGAAAAACGTGCCGCCAGTTACAAAGCTGTTGCATTATGGGAAATGTAGTTATGTTGGAGTAGACCCACTTAAGAGACTTAAACCTGGGATATCTCTGCTTAAACATTTACCATCCTCTTTTATTTAATCTGTTTCAGTGCAATACTAAACCTCTGCAGTACGCCTTAGAAGAGAACTTATGTAATCGTTTGTCTTCATGTCATTTCATGCAGAGAAACTTCTTTGTTTTCTAAAGTAGCAACACATATAAACACTTTGCAACTACACTTCCTTTTTACACTTACATAAAAAAATGTGTCCTTTTCACATTTTGGCAAACACTACCCGAGCATGAACATGAACGTGCTGCATTCAGATTATTTTGCTGTGAAAATGTCGGCTGTAGTCACCGAACGACGGAAGCGTCAAATTTAGAGTCGTGTCCTGAAACCTGTACTGTAGCTGCCTCGCCGTTATGTTCTCTGTTTCCTTTGAGATTGTTGACCACGCTTACAGACAGACGTCCCACCCCCCCCCCCCCCCCCCCCACACCCCCACAGGGTTACTTTCCCGCCTCACAGTTTGTCTCTCTCACGTTTTGCAGCGTCCTGCTCCGCCGCCTGAACCTGCCTCTGACTCTGTAATTCAGTACTTTTCACAATATTTTTCTGAAAAGCTTAAAAAAAAAAAAAAAAAAAAAAAGAAAAAGAAAAAAGACTGTAAAATTTACTGGGTTGAATATCACTAAAAGCCTTGTTTTAACGGTAGCTTTCGACATGAATAGAAATGTAAAAGAAGAAAATGTATTTAAAAAAAAAAAAACTTCCAAAATATTTTTTTGAAAAGAAAAAAACAAAATTACATATCAGTATGAAGTTGGTATATCTGCGTCTCTGGTTCTTTGCTTAGGTATGTGTGCGTTCTGTTAGCGTGCGTTCTGTTGCATGGTTGTAGAGTTGTGTTGCCGTGACGACGGCGGGAAAAAAAAGAAAATGGAAAAAGATTTTGTTGTTGTTATAATAATTATTATTTTTTTGTTTGTTTCTTAAAAATGAATCTGCAGTCCACTTCTCAGGGTCACAACCAATCACCTTTACTCTTTTTAGGACAAATGCAGATTTACTTGACGGCTGATGAATCTTTGTGCGTGCTCGGACTTTTCCAGCTCCGTCCCGGCGAGCTTTTTTCCCCCCCTTCTTGAAAATGTTTTGAGAGGAATAATCGACTTCTTTGCTTTGGTTTTCTGGACTGTGAACATGAACTCTTGACGCTCTCGGTCGACTGTTGGAAATCCATCAAGGAAGAGAGAGAAGCTGTTGGTCTTTTTTTAAATTTTTATTATTATTGTTTATATTTTGTTTCAAATGTACCGAACGTGGTTTTTAAAGCTCTTTTGTTTTTCATGTTAACTTTAGTTACATTTGCTAAAACTGTTAAAATATTTAAACCAAAAAAGTAGCAACGATCTTTAACCCTTCACTAGTTTCATATTAACGTTCTGATGTTCTTTATTATTCTTTGTTCTTGTTTAACATGTTGAGTGTTAGTTGAAGCTCTCGGCCGCGGCGCTCCGATTTAAGCGCCCGCTGTATCGGGGAACGTGGAGCCCGAGCCGCGTCGCCACACTGCAGGGGGAGTGATAGCATCCATCATACAGAAAGTGACTGAAGTGTACGGAGGCCAGCGGCTGCCAGGAAAAGAAAAAACAAATGAGAAAATTTACAAATTCTGTTAATTCTGTTTCCCTGAATGAAGCGGATTGTCTCTCAGGAAAAGATCTACATTTCTTAGATAATCATGTCGTTAATCCAGAGAAACAAGAAGTCAGCACACTCCGCGTCCTTTCATGTTTGTATCATCTGGAAAGAGATAAAATACGGACGTGTTTCATCAGCGTTCGCTTTAAAGGATTGTTTGAGTGCGCTCACTTTTCTGTTTTCTAGTCGTCGTTTTGTGGTCGTGCACCTGAAGAGTTTTTTACAGTGTGCTCCTCCTTCTGCTGTTCTGAGATCAGAGAAACAGCTTTCTTTATGAAGTGCGTTTTGTTCTACGAGACCTTCACTATTTTAATGATGAGTCAGCACGTGTTTGATTAAATCTCATCAGAGCGACTCCTCGTCTGATATTTGTGAGTTAAAACAGTTCAGAGTTTGTTAAGTTTCAGTTTCAGATCGACTAACTTCAGGGAAACGATTTCTTACTTTTCATGGATCTTTTTATTTTTTCTTGGCAGACATGAGCTTCCGTACCACAAATTGAACCTTGAGCTGTTTTCACATCCTGCACTCTTGAAATCCTCCTGATCGTGTCACCTTGGGAGAGTCTTTGAGGAGTTTTGTGCATGTGTGAAAGCAGCTAAAAGATTCCTTTCGAGATTATTTCCCAGCATGCACCTGGAGGAAATTTACAACTATACCTATTGAGCGATAAGCGGAAACTGGTGGAGTTGTGGAGAGAGCGAGAACGCCTCTCTGACGACGTGTCCTCTCCTTTGAACCAAAACAAAGCACTATTACATTTACTTTTCTGGAGCCGTCTGATAAAAATCCACTATGTGCTGATGTTTCCTCTTGATGTGAGAGGCTAGACCTTCACGCGTTGTCGTTTTTTCTTTAAGGAATATTCTTAAAAACGTGTTTTCTCGGCTGCGTCCTTCATCCTGAACCGCTGAAGAAGACGCTCAGTGATTGGACGCCGTCAGTGTGAACACTCAGCAGTCACTTGTAATCGATGGGTTTGGTGTGTTTTGCAGTGTGGTTCCGTTTGATTCTGTGGACGGTAGCGTTATTAAGAAAGCACTAACATGTTTGTTAGACGACTCGCTGTACATAATGGTATGTGATAGATAGTCGAGTGGTTCTCTCTGGTGTATTTAAGCTCTTCTTTTACTTCTCGAATGTCTCTCTCTCTTTCTGCTCCGGTGGACTTTATTATTTGTGTTACTATACAATGTTTTAAAAAAAAAAAAGAAGGCGAAACTTAAAGACAGAAGGGATCGGAGGAGCGAGGCGAGGTCTGCTCCTCCTGCTGTCAGGAGCCTTTTTCAAAAAAACAGTTTTTATTGTCCACGTCGTGTTCTCAGTTCATCTCTCCATCTTCAGACTAACAGGGATTTTTAATGTTTTTGTTCAATGCCTTGAAATTTGTGGATCACGTGCCTTCCAGGTTGAAATGTTTATAATGACAATGCATCAATGAAGAACTTGAACTCCCTTTTTGTTTTACGTCCCGAGTGGACGTAATAAAAGAACCCCCCCAACCCCCCCACAAACAGACATCAGAAACCAACTATGCACCACTCGGAGGAAGTCGCCCGCCCAGCGCCGTGTACAGATTTTATAATGACTCAACAAACCAGACAGAATGATGTAGCAACACTTGTTTTCTCCTCGTTTGTTTTGAAATAACAGTGTGAAGAATATTTTGTGGCATTTCTATTTTTCACCAAGTGTTAGCCTCTCTTATTTTATTTTTGTTTTGTTGTGTAGTTTACTGGAATAATACAGCACTTTGCCAAAAAGAAAAAAAAGGTGTAGGATTCGTTAGGGTTTTTATTTATCGACATAATAACTGGTCTCCTTCTTTGTGTTTTTTGGATGTTCGACAGATCAAATCACTCTGTTCTGATGTCAAAAAGAAAAAGCTAATTACAATTGGGGGTCATCTGTTTTCAAACTGTATTAGTTAATACATGTGATCTCTTATTAGCCTTCAATAAATGTTTTCATACACAAATCTCCGTCTGACTCTGTTTGATTCTTCAGACACTTTTCATCATCAGTTATATGTTTGTTAGTTTGACTCCAAGTCTTCTTATCGGCTCCTTATTCAGCCAATTAAGCAAAAAACCTTCAGTCAGGTCTGTAGACTTTAAAGAGGACATATGATCCTCCTCCTCCACCTTTTCAAACAGTCCTCTCCTCCACCTTTTCAAACAGTCCTCTCCTCCACCTTTTCAAACAGTCCCCTCCTCCACCTTTTCAAACAGTCCTCTCCTCCACCTTTTCAAACAGTCCCCTCCTCCACCTTTTCAAACAGTCCCCTCCTCCACCTTTTCAAACAGTCCCCCTCCTCCACCTTTTCAAACAGTCCTCTCCTCCACCTTTTCAAACAGTCCTCTCCTCCACCTTTTCAAACAGTCCCCTCCTCCACCTTTTCAAACAGTCCCCCTCCTCCACCTTTTCAAACAGTCCCCTCCTCCACCTTTTCAAACAGTCCCCCTGTGGTCTAAATGAAACATCTGTGCTGTGCTTTGGTCAAAATATATAATATAATATCAATCAAGCAGCAGAGGAGGTTTGTGACCCTGTATAAACCAGCTCTCTCAGAACGCTCCGTTTTGGTGTGCGTCTCTTTAAATGCAATGACCCCCCCCCCCCCCGAGTTTTCCTGGTAGACATCATCGATGTTGAAATCGTGAATCAGACGGTGGATCATCTTAGAATTTATTCTGCTGAGGTCAGACACACAGCAACAGAACATGGCAGACAAACTTGTCATGTTAACAGTGTTGCTGATATTCTGTTAGACGGTACAGCCTACACATTCCTTTCCATTCGGTTAGACTTCCAATAGGTTACAAATAAGATATTAGCTTGACTTGTAAATGTCAGACGTATACCTTCAATCTCAGAGAATCACGTTTCCTTTTCAGCTCACAACATACACCTGGCTCTATGGCTGGGCGATACGACCTCAAATCAATATCACTATTAATTGAACATTTGACCTCGATCATGATTAATGAAGGATTATTTTGTTTTTTTGCCCTCATAGTTCACTGACGAGATCTCTACTGTAAATATGCTCAACTGTTAAAGCTGGGATGTGTTTTCCAATGACAGAGTTTCATATCTAATGAACTATTTTGTGGTTATTTATTGAATATTTCAAACTGAAATCAAAGCATCGCTTGAAATGAAAACAACACATTTTAGTTTTAAAGTAGAAATGAACTTCTCTAAAACAGCAGAAAATAAATAACTTGCATTTATAGCAAACTGTTTTTCAGCAGTGTTTTCATTTGGCTTCTTTTTGTTCGGTGTCGTCTTCCCTTAAGACAAAATGTGTCCAGATGGATTGGAAGTGTCCTCATGTGACTCTGAAAATAATCAAAATAATCGATATGGGCAAGATTACGTCGGTTAGAGGTTCTGAATGTCGGTTTCGATTATTTGCCCAGTCCTACTTGGCTCCAATCCAAATATAACTCTGCTGCTATAAGATGTCTTACACATCTATATTACAGCTACACAGACCTAAAAGAAGAATTACCCTTAGAGGGTTGACAGATTAAAATAAAATATCCACAAAATCACCCAGATGAATAAACTCATGAAGATTCGTACTAACAGTGTGGGAACTTTTTTTTATTAGATTAGATTAAGTTAGTTGTTTTTATCCACATTAGACAAACACTGAGAGATATCACACTTTTATATGCCATGCTATTTCATAACATGACTTTTTTATCCGTTATATTTCAGGGAAATAATGGGAGAAAAACATAAACATATACAAACATAAATGCAGCCATATATACCTGCACCTACAGATACCATGACACAATATATACACACAATAAAACATGTACACATACTATAACTGTATGCATAAAGTTGCTGTCAAATAAATGTGGGTATCATAGTAGCTAACATTGTTATAATCAATTAACGCATCAAATCAACACATTTATTTCATAATGTTTAGATATAGTTGCCTGTCTAAATAAATATAATAGCATTTTGATTGAACTGAAATAAACCTATTTTATATCATTATTCATTATATATATTATATTTTATATCATTATATATATTATATATTATATTATATAACATTATATATATTATATTTTATATAATATATCATTATATATATTATATCATTATATATATTATTATATATTATATTTTATATCATTATATATATAATGTTATATATTATTATATATATTTTATTATAATATTTTATATTATTCTGTTTGACAGCTGCTCCACGTGCTCCTTCTGTTTACATTCTGCAGAGGAAGCACGCGGAGATCTCTGCTCGCCCTCTGATTGGTTGGACGTCACGGACGCCCCTCCCATGGGCGGGACTCACATGCGGAAGCTGTTTGTGTGCCGCGTAAAAAACGGTTAAAACCTCCATACGTTAGAGATAAACTCGCCCGTTACCGGAGATAAATGTGTTTTAAGGCTTCAAAGAACCGTTAAAGTTTAACCGGAACAAACGGAAACCGAGTTTTACACCGAAAAACCTTCCGTCGATCCGGTGTCCGTTAGAAATGAACGAAGCCTCTCGTTAAACACGGTAAATAACCCGTTAAACTCAAACTGACGCTTCTTTTTAACAGTAATTAGTAAAAGAGGAGTTTAAACTTCACATTTAAACGTTTCGGTTTCGCTCGTCGGTGAAGAACTCGCCTCTGATTTGAACATTTAGCGCGTTTCTGTTAACCGGGAACGCGCATGCGCAGTGGGTATAAGCCATATGCGGATATAAGGATTGGCGCCGGCGCCACAGCTGATGCATTCATTCATTCATCACTGAGGAGGTAAGACCACCGAGCCGCTCACAGCTTTTAAACTCATATTATAAGATTTACAACACTTTAGATTCATCTGTAATTATAAATATTATAAATATTATACTTTTTAATCTTTAACGGCTGTTTTCCCCTCTGAAGGAGTTTTGAGTTTAGTGGCTTTAAATCTGGGAAAGTGAGACTCTGCAGACATATTGTGTTTAAAGTTATATTTTACTTTATTTTATAATGTTTTAAGTATATTCACCATCTTTCTCCTCTTGTTTGACTTCATTATTACATCATGAAGGTTTGTTTTGGGACATTTTGGGGGGTTTTAGTCCAGTTAACTTACACTAACACTAAAGCTGCTCTTGTAACTTTTAATATCAGAAAATGAGTAAATGGTCGTGTTTTTCTTTGTTGCATGTTTTTAATGTATGAAGGCAGTGTTGAGCTGTTTGTATGTGAAGTGTGTTGATGGTCAGTGAGTCTGCTGGTTATTGTTGACCTAGTTAGCTCTCACTGAGCTTGCTAAGTTTGCTAATTACTGTAGCTCCCCTGCACAACTTAGCATCGCAGAGGTCTCAGTTTAACCGACTTTTACGTCGTTTAACGGGCTTTTTGCAGCTCTGCTTTAACACATGTGACCCCCGTGAGTTTAATCCCGTACCTGAGATTAGTTGTAGTCCAGCACGGTTCATTTGAAGCGGTCTTTGTCGGTAGTTTTCCCCCGCCGGAGCTCAGGGAGGCTCGGCTCAAATCCTCCCGCTTCAGCGCTGCAGAAATTGGCGCGTCTTTGAGTTTCAATACCCGAATAAAGTCAATATAACCCACTCTGCACTCATTCTACCAACACAAATGTCGTCTAAAGATGTGTGCTTAGTTGTTTAGGGTGGGAAACGGGGGTTTAAACGCAGCATTTTCGAGTTTTTTTTGTCTGAAATCGAGGGAACAAACAGCCCCCCTCCTTCTTGTTGGCTGCAGACACCACAGTAGCTTCCACAGCTTGTCTGGCTAGTTTAACTGTTTATTATAACACATTTATAACTGTTAAACACGTGAATACAGAGATGTGAGTCTGCTGGGTTAAACATTTGGCCCTGGCTTTGTTAGTCGACTTATATTGATTTTATTGAGCTACTTTAACCCTCAGAAGCTATTAAGTTATCTGTTCCTGAAGCTAACCAAATCTTCTATCAGATACAAACCTGAGCCTTTAAAATGAGAAGTTCTGTTTTATTCTGGACCTGAATGATCTTTAGAAGTCTCCTCTATGACTACTCAGGACATGTGAGACTCTCTGTAACATGAAATAAGATTTATTTAACTCATTAAAGTCTTATGTAACCTCATCAGATTATTAATCTCTACATGTTGAATACTTCAGAGTCTTAAGGGCCCAGAGGCTCCACATCATGGATCAGATACTGTACAAATAAATCATTAATTACTTTAAACTTTTAAGTTTCTACATTATAATGAAGAAAATAATAGGCATGATAATTCCCTGTCGTGTGTTTCTGTGAATCCTAATCTCACCGTCTTCTCTTCTTTGTGTTTTTCGCAGCGGAGCCATAACTAAATTCAACAAAATGTCCAGACGCAGGTGAGCAGCTGGTGGGGGTTTTGTTCTCATTTTGGGGGTCTGGGGGCCCACAAGGGGGCCTCAGCAGAAACAGACAAGGGTCCTCTTTTTTTTTTTTCTTTTACCAGAGCGGGAAGACGGAGGCTGAAATAGTCATCAGTTATTCAGGGATTAAATACAGATTCATTAATGTAGTGATTTATTATGTTCTGAACCGACGTCCTCCACAGCTGAACGATCAACACTACAGGACTTATAGTTGACATGTGAATACCATTTAATGTGCAATAGTACCTAAAGTATATTAACTCCTAATGTGCAGTAATACTCCAGTTTAACACTAATGTGTGATAGGAATCATGTCGCATAACAGTTTATTAGGGATACTATTTTATTGGTTCAGGAGCGTCTCACTACCCGTGGTTAACGCCATTTAATGTGCAATTTGATACAAACGAGAGGCAACAAAATGCAAAAGGTCGTTCACACTGAATTCACAGAATCCTCTTTGATAACTTTTATTTGTGTGGCTGAATGTGAGGAATATTTGTACGACGATAAAGACGTTTAATTCTGTCTTCAGGCGTCAAACATCTGATGACGATCACAGCCGCTCTGATATGAATTAACTTAAACTTTATAACATCTAAATCAACAGAAATCTTCCAAAGTCTAGATTTGACTTAACGCCTCATATAAAACATTTTCTAACTTTAAGAATTAAAAAACCTTCATGAAGATTATAAAATTAAAAGATTTAAACGCCTCCACTCGGTCATAGCTAAGATAAAAATATCAACTATCACATGATATGTAAATGTTTAACTGCACATGAAAAACAGAAGATGGCCGTTTTTCTGTTCGTACTTAACGATGTGGAACTTTGATTTCTGGTTTCAGCGGTCGCATCACTTTGCAAACCAGAGATTCAAACACACCTGAGCCGACAGTCAGAGCCCCAATAAAGAAAAGGAAGTCAGAGGTTTGTAGTGTTTGATGCTCATCACAGATGTTTATTACTTCCTGTTTTGTATATATATATTTTTTTTTAGAGTTTCAGTCCCCGTTTGTAGCGTTGACCTCGGACTCACCCGTTTGTTTCTTTTTTTCATCCTCAGCCTTCAAAGAAGAAACTTCAACCTGCAGCCAAGAAGCAAAGCTATGAGATACAGGTCAGTGTGTTAGCGAGCCATTAGCTCTCAATGATTGTGTGTGTGTGTCCCTGATAAGAGTTTAAACTAGAATGTTTATTATCTCTAATGTGTCGTCCCGTCCCCTCCAGTCTGCCCTGCCCTGCCCTGTTTGCAGCATCTCATCTACAGATGTCCTGTGATCAATGAGCGTCCATTTTGTTTTCCCCTTGTGTTCACACATTCTGCAGGACGTTTGGGGCGGGGCGGGGGGGGCCATTCTTAATCCCTCATTTAACCGTCTAACAACTTTCACATCCTTTGTTGTTCTGGACAAATATCATGAAGTTAGTTTTTGTCTCCTCTTGATGAAAAGTCTGGAGGGTAGAAGTGACTCAGGAGTTTCTGCAGTTAAAGTGCACAACCTTCATTTCACCACCAGGTGTCACCGGTTAGCTTGATTGGAAAGTTAAACAACACAGCATGAAGACTCTCTGTATTTGATGTTTATTCAAATGCAACAAATATTCCTATAAGAATTAGAAAAGATTGCAACAAGATAATTAATGGAAATAAAGAACGACAAAGAAACAGGAAGAGTATAAACGTATTTAACTGGATATGAGGCTCAAAGTATAAACTCCTAAATCCATCTCATCTGAGCGAGTATGCTCAGTCAGATTTCCTGACTGATTAAATACATCAGGGAGCGTCACAGAGTTAATATACGGAGAGTCTCCTCATGTTCTCAAAGTCTAAAATCCAACACTGAAGATTAAACTTCAGATTGTTTTCTTATAAATATCTGTATGTTCAGTTCAACACTCTGCTGCATGTAGAGAAAGAAACCAGCTTTATAGGAAGGTCCTGAATGAAGGTTTAATCCTGCCACTTTTCTGCAGACGAGAGAAGTCGTGTTGATGTTCCTTTAGGTGGTCGATCATAAGAGTAAATACTGTAGACTGAAGTTCTGCTTGTTCTCATCTTCACCGTGTTTTTCTTCTTCCTTCTTCAGAAGTGTTGGTCGGAGGACGGAGCGAGTCCGTGCATCCTCATCGAGACTCCTCACAAAGAGCTGGAGCCGTCGGATCCGTCCAGCTTCAAGCAGTACACGTTCAAGAACCTCTTCATCAAGGCCTCCCCCATCCCTCGCCTCAGGTGTGTGTGTGTGTGTGTGTGTGTTTTACACGTCAATAGAGCTGCTGCACCTCAACGCCTCACACCGAGCTGTGACTCCTCCCTCCTCTGTATTCAGGGGTCAATGCCCTTGTTTCACGTGTTGCTTTAAGCTTCTTCTTGATCTGAGTCTGAAGCTGGATGTGTTTTTTATTTTATTTTCAACAGAACTCTAAATGAATACGTATTACAAAGGTCTCAGTTTCTAACTTCTAAGTTTTCAAACTAAATTGTTTATGAAAGGTTTCCTTTTAGGCTGTCTCTAAAACTCTGAAGTTTGTGTGCTGGCCATAAAAACTTGAAGTGATGTGTTTGAAGATGATGTTTTAGTGTTGTGACTGTGGAAGAAGAATGATGATGTGTTCATGAACAAAAAGATGCTCAAAGCTTGTTTTGTTTCTCCTCCAGCTGGGCGAGTTCAGACGACGTCTGGATCAAAATGCTGAACAAGGAGCTGAAGTACGTTCACGATAAAAGTTACCTCCAGAAGAATCCCAAGCTGCAGCCCAAGATGAGGGCGATCCTGCTCGACTGGCTGCTGGAGGTGAGGAGGCGAGGAGGCAGCGAGTGAACAGATCTCTCTGTTTGTCTTTCCAACACTGGATACATATTTAAAAAGTGTTGTGTTCTAAGCTCGTGTGTGTTTTTGTCTGTTCAGGTGAGCGAGGTGTACAGCCTCCACCGACAGACGGCCTACCTCGCTCAGGATTACTTTGACCGCTTCATGTTGACTCAGGAGGACATCAGCAAAGAGTACCTGCAGCTCATCGGCATCACGGCGCTGTTTGTCGCCTCAAAGATGGAGGTGAGTCCCTCCTCTCGTCATCTAATCACAGAAACACCCCGTCTCTCTCGTCTGTTCACATGTGACAGGAGGCGTTAAACTCCGAGCCTCAGACTCGTTTATTCACAAGGTTAAAAATAAAACGTGTTAAAGTCACAGCTAACTGCTCTGTTTAGATGTCAGCAGCTGTGTTTAAGTTGTTTTATTAACTCTTCTCTTCTCTTCAGGAAATCTACCCCCCTAAAATTGCGGAGTTCGCCTACGTCACAGACGGAGCGTGCGACATGTGGGACATCCAGCAGACGGAGCTTCACCTGCTAAAGGTGAGGTTCAAACGACACACACAAAGAACCCTCTCAATGTTTGGGTCAAAATCCGAAAACTTTACGACTTCTGTCAGAACACCTGCAGGGTTTCTCTCACCGTGTCTTTAAACCAACAGCAACATCTTTCAATAGAGATGACTTGTTCAGATTCACAGTGGAAATGTGTCTATCCACACTTCATTCAGAAAAACAACAGTTTAAAATATGTTGGCTTGTCTTGAGAAATGATCTAATGAAATGCAAATGGAGACTTTTTCTAAATGTGCATCAGGAAGTTGTCATTGCGACTTCTTTTTAAACTGAACTGCAGTAAAATCGTAAGCAGATCTTTAAATTTGGGATCCAGTGAGCCGGATTTCAGCCGCTGTGTCAGATTCTGGTACTGCTCCTTGTTATCGGGGTCATCAAACTGCGACCCGGTCGGCCTCAAGCAGCTGGAAGTGGCAGGAAAGTTCTCAGAGGAGGGGCATGAAAAAAGTGCTTTTGGTTTAAACACAATTTAAAGGTGCAAAAAAAGGACTGAGCGGACGTCTTTAAACCGGGATCGTGCACTCACACTGTCTTTGTTCCACCCTGCAGTCACTGGACTGGAACCTGTGTCCCGAGACGCCCATCTCGTGGCTGAAGCTGTACGCTCAGGTGGACGCTCAGAGGGAGGGAGAGAACTTCCTGGAGCCGCAGTTCTCCCAGGAAGCGTACATCCAGATCACAGAGGTACGTCTGCACCCTCGACCGTGTGATGTTCTGTGAACGCTTTGAATGCAATGATCTCGTCTGCTTCTGAACGACACATAACCCTGACCTTTGACCTCTTCCGGTTGCAGCTGTTGGACCTGTGCATGATGGACGCCGGCTCGTTGGACTACAGCTACAGTGTTCTGGCTGCTGCTGCGTTCTGCCACTTCTCTACGTTTGATGTCGTTCATAAAGTCTCAGGTGAGTTAGAGTTTCACACCTGGAGCATTTAAAGGTCGTTTTCTGTCTACACTCTTTGCATGCTGCAGAACGTTTTGATCCTAACCCGTGTCTGTGTCTCCAGGTCTGACGTGGGAGTGTGTGTCGCCGTGCGTTCGGTGGATGAGTCCCTTCATGGACGCGCTGCGCTCTGAAGCGACGCCTCAACTCAAAAACTTCCCCAGAGTCAAATCTGACGACCGACACAACATCCAGACACACGTGGCGTATCTGGACATACTGGTGAGCGAAACAAACTCTGAACGATACGATAACACTCGCTGTTATGTGAAGAAACTTTGTCTTCAAAACATGCAGCCTGAAAAAGGCGATCTTAGGATTTTAAATTTCTGATTACTTATTGAACTTTATTCGTCCCCCATGTGAAGCTTGCTGAGAAAGAGGACTCACTTTCTGTTTAATCTCTGATGCAAGTCATGAAAGGACGAGGGAATACATGTAAAACAGGAGCTGAATCTTTGCTTTTGATAACCGACAGAAATGTGACTTTTTGATTCCGACACACTTGAACACGATACAATCTGTTGTTTGAAAGATCGATGGTTTCAAAAGTACTCAAGCTTTAACAAATCCAGCTACAGATCGTCAGCCATATTTGTTACCTGAAGCTGCAACAGGAGAGAGAGCGATGTCTACATTGTGCAAATACATCGTTGACATTCCAGTACTGGAAGGTTGACTGTTTTTTTTTTTTTTTTTCAATTCAGACTCAGGGAAGCTTTTGATTTAAAAACCTGACTGAGGATCTGAATCTTCTGTTACAACACAGTAACTTTAAACCTTTCAGTACCGTCCATCATTTAAATCAACAGGCCGGATCGTTATGAGTTATGTGGTATTGGTGTGCTAAATGGCCTAGCGGTTAAGCCCCCCAAATAGGGAGGCTGTAGTCCTCCAAGTGGGTGGTGCAGGTTCAAGTCTGGACTGTAGTTCCTTTCCTGCATGTCCTTTCTAAATAAAGTTTAAAAAAAGCCCAAAAATAAAAGCATGTATCACAGAAATGAAAATGTTGACTGGGATTAATGTCCTGAGTTTCATCGTCCTGTGATGTTAAAATGTGTCGACAGAATGAGATGGTAACGCTTTAAATTACCTCGTTAAAACACCGTCTGTGACTTGGCTTGAAGTTCCAACCAATAAGAAGCAGAGCAGGATGCATGCTGGGTAGAGAAAGAGCCATATGTTTGTGGTCTAAATCTAAACTTCTTGTGTCCTTCAGAGGAAAGCTCAGGAGCGTCAGATCGACAGCTCCGACTGCCAGCTGTCGCCCGTCGCCGTGGGAGTGATGATGACTCCGCCCAGCAGCACTGAGAAACCAGCCAATCACTGAGCAGGAAACAGAAAAAAACCAGCGCTACCTCTCGTCCTCAGAAGTGACCTTGGACCACACGGCGGCTCCTCGCTCCTCACCGGGGGAGACATTTAGGAAACTTTGTGTAGCAGGTTTAATTTTAACACTAAGTCAGGATTCGGGTTCCTGACGTCTTGAGTTATTTGCTTTCATGCAAAGATGTAGATTGTCAGGAGTGGCAGACTTTTGGCAGGGACAGAAATGTTTTTTTTTGCATGATACAAAGAGTAACCGGTGTGAACTTCACCATCGTGTGGCAGCTGGCTGTTCTGCTGCGCTCTTATTTTGAAAAACCGGTCCTGGTCTAAGAGGAGCCAGAGGACTTTGAACCTTGTGTGGTATTACCTGGGAGTTCTACTGGTGCTTTTCTTCAAGTTGTGAGGCTTCAACGCTCTCAGACGGTGCTTCAGTCAGATTCTCAGGAACAGAAGAATGAGAGAACGTCTCATTTTCTACAAATATTTAATTCCACTTTCAACGGTGGAAATCTCCTTTTTAGTTAGTATCCTCGCCTAAAAATTCCCATCGAGCTGTGTTTGAATCACAGCCGACCAAACGATTCTTGATGTGAATTCTTGAGTGATTCTTGAATGAGCCGGAGGAACAATCGGAGGTTTGCTGTGAACGTCCTGAAACCCGGAGGTGCTTTGAACGCACCTTGACTGTTTTATGTGGCGCAATAATAATTCCCCTTTTTTTTTTTTTTTTTAAATTCATTTCTTGATCGTGGTTGCACGTTCTTGTTACATTCCTGGAAGACTTGACCTTTCATAGGAGGATTGCCTTCAGTGTGCAAAGTTTGTATTTATTGATTTAGCGTGTGGAATGAAATGTCTGTTCATATGTTTAAAGAATCTTTCAGCGAGCTCGGTTTGATCTCTGCCAAAGGCAAAAGCTATTTATGATTCCAGCTGTTTCTGAATCACTGCTCTTCATTCAATGTCGTCCCCTAGCCTGTCCTTTCTTAGTGCCTTTAAAAAGAGAGATGAACTGTAGGTTTTTAATTTAATCGGGAGCGAGCGGAGAAGGACGCTGACACCAACAAACCTGTGACCCTGCAGTGAACCAACAACCATGTGGACTGTATGTAGAAGATAAAGAATGTATGTTTCTGTAAATACGACAATTACAAATGTGTATTTTTCTTTTATATTGGAATGTTTTAAATAAAACAAAGTGTGAAATAAGTGAAGAGTAAAGTGTGTTATTGATGTAGAGAGGGATGTTCGATGGGATGGGCTGACAGTGATGCACCGATCAGGAGAAACAGAGACGATGTTTGTTTCATGACTTCTTTCTAGTGTAGTCCAGACCACCAACTGAGACCAGAAAGACCCGAGTCAAGACCAAGACATTAAGGTATCAATATCGATGCATCCCGAGCTGCAAGTTTCAAGTTAACTTTATTTATAAAACACATCTTTTTAAACTGTCACATTCAGTCTGATCATTCTCCATCCGGTCTCATAAATCCTTTACTTCCTGAACATGTTAAATTTATCGTGTTGTTTTTATCTCTGCTCTGTAAGGTGACCTGGAGAGTTTTGAAAGGCGCCTTTAAATAAAATGTATTATTATTAAAAACAATCAAGCCTTACGACAGAGTCAAAATGTAAAATAATTTATCATAATAAAATCTATTGAGCTACAATATGATCAGATTATAGTAAATAAGTAAAACTACTTTGTCATGGTGAAGAGATGGAGCTTTAAACTCTTAATTTACAGATGATTTCACGTCTTTCTTCAGTTTAAAAGTTTGATTTTTTTTTAACGATCGAGACGAGTGAGATGAGTTTCCTGCAGAGTGAGAACAGCGCTGCATAGAGACAGATTTATTCAAACGCCCTGTGTCTCATGAGGAGTTTTTCTTTGAGATATCTTCAGATTATTGTCAGTAAAAGCTTCAACATGACTCCATCTAGAGCTTTTAAACACTTTACATACTCTGCATTACAAACATGCAGGAAGTGAAAATGATCCACTTCAGTCTCTGTGTTTATCAAAGTCATCATAAATCTAAACAAAAACCAAGTTTTTATAAGTGCAGTCATTTACGCTTTCAGATCAGAAACCTCACATTTCATCCTCAGTCAGTTTGTGAACCTGCAGGAGGTCTGCAGCAGCTGGAGGGTCTTCTTCATGGTCTGGACTTTGACGTGCGTCGGCTCGTCCCCGACCTCTGCAACCCGGTTCAAATTATCATGAAGAAATCATTCACAAACCACATTTTTTATATGTTATGATGCATGTTTCTTGTCATACTGCAAAGTGTAAAGAAGCTTCATTCATATGCAGGGCCGTCCATGGGGGGGGGGGGAGGGGGAAGCTGACCACATGGAGGTTAGCTGAAAACAAACATGGTTCTTTCTCATTTTTAACAACAATGATCACATTTTATTTTTCACCTTCATACTCACCATGACCTCTTAAAGAACACACGATGGATTTATTGTTGCTTCAGTGAGATGTAGGCTGTTCTAAAATGTAAACCCCCCCCTCTTCTTAAAATGGTATGAACCTTTTGTTTGGTAATGTTAACGACTTTAGCAGGCGCAGAGGGAGCTAATGTTAGCCAGGATGCTAGCGCTAACAGTTCAGATCTAATGTGCAAATGTTGATTTAAATCATAACCCCGGGACGGCCCGTGCACTGCACCTTTAAGAGGCCGAGGACATTTCTGAGAGGCGGGGAGACGACGGAGGCAAACAGGATGACACGACATAAAAGGTGTTTGTGTGAATGAGCGCTCTCACCTCGTTCACACGCTGCGGTGTGAGGTAACAGACGACTGAATAAAAGAGTGAGGACGCTCAGACTGCATCAAAGGAACTCAACTTTACTTTCTGCATGAATCAGATTTGTTCCCCTGTGTGAGCAGAGAGCTGATTAAAAGAGGAAAAAACACAAAACTATTATTTTATTAATTATGTGGTGTTAAATAGCGACACAGCGTCTTTCTCCTGAGCTGTGGTTGGTCGAGCTTCAGTCCAATAATGTGACAGTGACTTTCAATATAACACACTTTCCTCTTCTCCATGTTCCTCTAACACTAACATGTCTGTAGTCCGTCTGTAAACCCCCCAATGATGAGAAAAGTCCATCCTCTCTGTCTTCTCCCTGCTCCACTTTTCAGAAAATGTGTGCTCAAACAGGCCGTTTGGAGATTTTCCCTTCATGACATCACAAAGGGCAGTAGCCCCTCCCCCAGGTGGGTGACACTCCCACAGCTAGGTGTTTGTTCTGCCCTCTGAGTCTGCCTTCTCACCGTAAACAATAGGACATGGAGCAAGAAAGCCTGAGGCACCTGAGCCCTTCCAGAGAGGGGGCGTGGTCAGACACAGCTCATTAACATATTTAAAGGTACAGACACAGAAACAGTCTGTTCTGAGCAGGGCTGAAATAGAGGGGTTTATAGACATGATCAAATACAGGATCAGAGTGGATTTAGAACAAGAAACTTCACACACATGTTTTGAGGAGCTCTGAGACTTATTTAAACTGAAGAAGAGGAGGAGGATATGTCACCTTTAAAGTCCCCCCCCCCCCCCCCCCCCCCCCCCACACACACACAGACACTCAAACACACACACACACACACACACACACACACACACACTCAAACACACACAGCAGCTCTCGGTTTAGTGCGACGTTTGTGTTTGGGCAGACTCGGGGAAAACAAAGAAAATCTCCAGCATGTGTAAAGAAAAACATCCAGGCGCTAATGAGACACAAGACGTGTTAAAAACAGTTACTTAAAAAACCAGCCTGAAGATGATTCAGTGTGTGTGTGTGTGTGTGTGTGTGTGTGTGTGTGTGTGTGTGTGTGTGTGACTGTGGCCTTCACCCTGTGTGTGTCTGACTGCTTATAGGGGTCAACATCACCGTTAAATACCTTTCAGTGTGTGTGTCTGTGTGTGTGTGAGTGTGTGAGTGTGTGTGTGTGTGAGAGAGAGTGTGTGTGTGTGTGTGTGTGTGTGTGTGTGTGTGTGTGTGTGTGAGAGAGAGTGTGTGTGTGTGTGTGTGTGTGTGAGAGAGAGAGTGTGTGTGTGTGTGTGTGTGTGAGAGAGAGTGTGTGTGTGTGTGTGTGTGTGAGAGAGAGTGTGTGTGTGTGTGTGTGTGTGTGAGAGAGAGTGTGTGTGTGTGTGTGTGTGTGTGTGTGTGTGTGAGAGAGAGTGTGTGTGTGTGTGTGTGTGAGAGAGAGTGTGTGTGTGTGTGAGTGTGTGTGTGTGTGTGAGAGAGAGTGTGTGTGTGTGTGTGTGTGTGTGTGAGTGTGTGTGTGTGTGAGAGAGAGTGTGTGTGTGTGTGTGTGTGTGTGTGTGTGGCATATATAGGGTATTCTGGCAGCGAACAGAGGCCTCCCTTCATATACATGCCCCCCCCCCCCCCCCCCCCCCCCGCAGAGAGAGTGTATTGTGTTGGCCTGGGAAAGCGTGGCCTCAACCTCCCACACACACACACACACACACACTCACACACACACACACACTCACACACACACACACACACACACACACACTTGTGAGGACCTTGAGTGACACGATGATTCTACAATACAACACTTCACAACAATTGAGAAAACCCGCACATCCAAAACTTCACATCTACAGCTGTCAACGATCACATCACACGAGAAGGAAGTTACACAACAGAGGGGAGCGCCAAACCTAGCACAACCTGCTGCAGTATGACCCCCCCCCTAACCCTAACCCCCCCCCCCACAACTCTCTCTCTGTAGTCATGTGTGCAGGAATAGAGCTTCATGTAGAGGCTGAAAAACTGAATTATCCAAATCTGAAGTCTGTAGCTCCAGACTCCACAAACATCAGAATCTGCACGTCGCTCAGTCGCTCAGTCACTTCCTGTTTGTGAATTTGTCTCAGAGCTCATGAAAGTGTTTTTTCTAAAATAGAAATGAGTTCTGTCCGTGTTAAAAGTGTTTTGTTTCGTCATTTTGTTTTATAAAATGTAAATTTGTTTCAAGCTTTGTAGAAGTGTTTCAGACTTTGTGATTTTGGTTTGCACTTCCCAGCCACCGTACTGTAGTGCCCCTTGTTTGATTTTGTTTTTTTAACTTGCAGACATTTCTCTTTTCTTTAAAATGATTTGGTTTAAAATTAGCAAACCCTCGGAGGTGACTTCAATGACCCTACACCAGACAAGATGAGGACGTTTCTTTTTGAGTCTTTTGTCTAATGTTGAGTTTGTTTTCTTATTTCTTCAGAATATTTCCAGTAAAAGTTTTGCAGGTTTCTTAATGTGATGCTTTGAAACACTTCTCACGTCTCATGATGTCACATCCTCCAGACGATCAGAACAGACGATGCAGGAGGGAAACA
>NC_083622.1:1040684-1045830 GCF_963584025.1 Labrus mixtus | reverse complement strand
GTATGTATTTATTTAAATAGGGACAGTGCACATTAATGTAAATATATCAGAGTATAGCACATGATCATTTCTATCTGTAGTCACTTGGCAGGTTGGTGGTAAACAGGACACTTTAAAGTGCTGCTGTGATGCACAGGGTTAGCATACATATAAGTGTTTATATACACAGTATTGCACTGGGTTACATTACATGTGTGTGTGTGTGTGTGTGTGTGTGTGTGTGTGTGTGTGTGTGTGTGTGTGTGTGTGTGTGTGTGTGTGTGTGTGTGTGTGTGTGTGTATGTAAAAGAGGACGGTTAAACATGGTCACACAACTGGTTTGTTCTGAGCTTGGACTGAGAGTGGTAGACTGTTAAACCTCAGAGTCTCCTCTAACATCTGGTGGTTCCAGATGAAGAGAGAGTTTGATGATGTCATTTAGAGGGGGTGGAGCCTGCACGTTTTGCGCTTTGTACATCATACATGCAGTTTTTAAATTTTGGAAGTTGTCAAAACGTAATAGCTTGTACTTTAGAAGGATGTTACCATGGTGACACGAGAGGGTTTTTCTTTTTTAAACAGAGATTCAGGTTTCAAGTTTTCAAGACCAACGGGTTAGTCTATATGAGCAGCAGAATCACTGAGAGGTTTCAAGGTCAGAGGCCACAGTCTGCAGGATGTGGGCGGGGCCTGTCAGTTATGGGCGGAGCCTTTTCTCCCTGCAGGGTTCGCTGGGTTTATCGGCCGCAGGAGCCATCAGACTAACTGCACAACACAAACTGAAAAGTTTACTGTTATCTCTTATTTCTGATTGATTTTTAGATTTTGTTCTATCATCCATTTAAACGTTTTTTTTTTCTTTAAGAGTTCTTTTTTTAAGAGTTCTTTTTTTAAGAGTTTATTTTATTTATGTTACAGAAGTCTCATAATCATGTGTTCCGATATGTGCTTTACAAAGAAGTTTAATTAAATACATGTTCAGTTGGTTGAGTAACTCTGAGCAGTTTATGAAAAAGTCATTAAATTAAAATCAGTGTCTGTTTCCTGTTGTGATGCTTCAATAAACTGTTTTCTTTAAGAAGCTCAACATTTGACAAGTTTAAGGTTTTTATTTTTTCTGCTCTGACACATTTGAGCCCGATGTTTAAAGAGTAAATTAGAAAAATCCTTCAGTCCTGTGATACCACAGTTCACCACCAGGTGGCAGCAGAGCTTCGTAAATAAAAAAAAGTTGAGTTCCTCCAGTGAAACCTGATGATGATAGTCTATGAGTTTAAACATGTAGAAGAAGTAATCACGCAGAAAGATTCGTTAGAGGATCATAAATATGAGAAAAGTTGAATTATTATTCATCACTTGAATGTTTCTGATGAAGTCAGAGCGCTTTATTTATTTTCTACTGGTCGCCTGTGAAAGATAAACTCTGATAACATATTCCCGTTATAGTGATTCATGAAAGAGGAAGTCAAAGCCACTCAACATTAGAATTAATTTAAAAATATGTATTAATAATGTCAATAATAAAGAAATCAGGAGCGCATAATAACACAGACGATAATAAAGAAATATATTTATTAATCATTAAAGTCAGGGTTGATAATTTCCTCCAGATTCACTTTTTAAGATGTTGGTTGAAATTGTCTTTAGGTCCTGACAGAAATTAATAACTCATGTTCTCTGAAAAAGGAACAAAGGCCTGTAAAAGCTTCAACCAATGTCTGCCACGAGGTACCAATCTGATGAACCAATCAGACGCCTCCCTGTCTCCCTGCTCGCTCTCGAGTTTATACTGTGAGTTTACTGACCGCTGAATGAGACATGAGACGACGTAGTTTCTACACAATGAGATGAGCTGAGGTCATGTAAGTGAGGGGGCGTGGCTTTAGAGGGAGCACAGAGGGGAGGGGGTGCAGACGGAGCACTGAGGGAATGCTACTTTCAAAATCAAGCTAGTTTTAGAAAATGACCAACCCTGCCTCTAAGGACCTCGTGTATATATTTATATATACATGTGTATATGTAAAGAATATAATTGGGTCGTATACATGAGTTATTATTAAGTGGTAAATTATGAACTATAAATAAAGTGTGAACATTTTCCTTCACAGAATCAGAAACCAACAAAGTAAAAAGAAAAACATGAAAGAGAAAAGTTTGGGGAAAAGCAGTTTTTATTAAAAGTCATATACAAAAGGAATATTCATGTTGCTGCTATAAAACGTCCATATTTACATCATATCATACAGAGCGCAGTTTACACACCTTCATTCACACACACACACACACACACACACACTGAACAGCTTTAAAAACACTGGATTTACACAAACGTCTCCAGATGTGTCGCACAGCACAGGTCAAACACAAACATCTGGAGCGCCGCGGCAGCTTCTAAAGACACCTGTGTTGTTTCATTTGGATGCATAGCTTCGAGTACATTTCTTTGAGGGGCTCCGAGGAGAAACCAAAAACTCTCAGACTGAAACGTGTGGGTGACAAATCTGTGACAATAAAAACCCCTCTGTCCTCGCCACGGCCCCCCCGCAGCACTCACTCTGATTCTCATCTGATTACATGAACACACATCTGGATTCTTCTTTTGGATTGAGTCACGCTCTCTCACTCTCTGATTGTACTCCTCGCTCGCTCCGTTTTCCTCCTCGCTACGTATAAAACTACATTCATCGGGCGGTGGAATGACAACAAACGTAGCAGAGAGGTAGGCTGGGAAACCAATCAGACCCAACCAATCGAACCGCTCTCTAACACTTTGCCTGTTTCATTTGGTTTCTTTGAAAGTAGGAAAGAAGAAGGAGTGTGCGCGCTGCCCGGATTGAAGGTGTGAAGCGTCCTTCTTTTAGTCCTCATCGACCTTCAGGGAGACTTTAAGAGAGACCTCCTCTCATTGGACGTCGACACGGAGCAGCCTGCATCAAAACAGGAAACATTTCTGTTTGTGGATTTACTAAATGACTGGATGTTTTGGGGTTTGAGCGATGAAAGGAAAAAAAATTTGATCTGCAGGTTCAGATGAAGCGAAAACAAACCGAGTCTGTTGTTCTTAATTTAGACCTTTTGTCAACTCTTAAGACCTGATCCTGTATTTGATCATGTCTATAAACCCCTCTATTTCAGCCCTGCTCAGAACAGACTGTTTCTGTGTCTGTACCTTTAAATATGTAAATGAGCTGTGTCTGACCACGCCCCCTCTCTGGAAGGGCTCGGGTGTACTTGGTGCTTTCTCGCTCCATGTCCTATTGTTTACAGTGAGAAGGCAGACTCAGAGGGCAGAACAAACACCTAGCTGTGGGAGTGTCACCCACCTGGGGGAGGGGCTACTGCCCTTTGTGATGTCATGAGGGGAAAATCTCTAAAAAGTGTTCTTCTGAACTCTGCAGACGTCCAAACACACGGGCGGAACACATGAGGACAGAAACAGGACGATGCACGGCGTCCTGCACGTTGAGGAGAAGAGAGCAGCTTCTGAACTTTTTCTACAGACGAGTATAAAAATAATCTTCTGAAAACTATCAAATCTTATTTTACATGTTTAGAAACACTGAGCGGGGACAAAGTGTTTCACCTGGTCGGCTCAGAAGGCTTCATCTCTTTTTTAGTGCAACAGGTTAGAAACCAGAAGTGAAACACCGACAGCAGCAGAGAGAAAAAATACTTTTCACCAGAAGGACGAAGAAATGTCCTCGGGAGAGTTTTTTTTGTGAGCGTGTTTTAAATCCTGTGGTGAGGTGAGAACTGGATAAGTGTCGGGTCGGAGATAAAAAGATGAAAACACGACTTTAAAGTCTTTATATGTGATTTTTTGATCCAGCAGATGTCGCCCTTGAGCACCAGCATGAAACCAAAACAACTGGCGCTGCATTGTTGTGTTAGCATGCTAATGCTAGCGATCTTTATTATGCTCGTATCTTCACACTGCATGTAAATTTACCTGAAATGAGCGTGATCTAGAAACACAGTTAAGCAGTGAGTACAGTATGTTATTCTTCTTTTCTCTAGTCCCTCAATTAAACAACTTTTATACACGAGGGGAGGAGTCAGCCGGCCGTCCAGGCGATGTAAACAAAGTGAAGATAGGACTCTGAAAACTCTGAAAACATCACAGACAGTGGGACTCGGGTGTTACACCCATTGTAGACAGTCATGACTCACAGAGTTATTTTCAGAGGAGATACTTGATTTATATATTTAAGAGTGAAAAATCACATATTAAGACTTTAAAACACCTCCGAGCAGAACGCCGAGGTCTCTCACGTCGAGGCCGTTTGTTCACAAATGAACCCGAAAAGAAATCCTCCAATCAGCCGCCTGATGTCTGACATCGCTTTTACTCAGTCCTAAAAAAAACAAAAAAACCTATAAATTCACATTTTCAAAGACCGAGTGCAACGACCACAAAATGCAAAAAACAAAGAAATAAATAGAGAAGAGTGAGAGGCAGACAGACGAGTCCAATAAATACTCATGTTTCCACATCCACACAGCCTCTCTCTCTCTCTCTCTCTCTCTCTCTCTCTCCCTCTGCTTCTGAACCACCAATCAGACCTCAGAGCTGAAAAGAGGAGGGGGCGGAGCTTCTGCGTTCACTTTAGGTCAGGTTCATGTTTCCTCTCCTGCAGGAGGGACAGGAGGACATCTTTGTTTTTAGATCTTTTTTAAGTCCTTGTTTGCAGGATGTTCATGGTTTTGGTTTCTACAGATTCCTGATTCATTCAGGGATCACATGTCGGAAAAGTATTTGGTAATAAATCTGTTATTCAGTAAGAGTTACATTTCATGCAAAGACATTTTGCATTATTTTTGTCTCCAAAACTTTTCTAGAAATCTGTAAATATAAAAAAATATTATTTCCTTTAAAGATATTCACTCCCTTCTTCAGAAGATCGGACTCGTCCTCCTGTTTTTTATTTTGTGTCTGAAGGACGTGAACGCAGCGCTGCCTCCCCCTCCGTCTGCTTTAATCTGTTTGTTTATCGGTGTGGCGCCCTCTAGTGGTGATGTGGCAGCAGGTCTTGGCTGTGGCTGCGCTGCATGTAGTCCACAGCGTCTCTGTAGGTGAGGGCGAGCTGCGGCCGGTCGTACATCTCGCTCAGAGCCTCAAACTTCGGTCCCCAGCGGGACAGCCGGTCGTTAGCGAACCCTCCGTCAT
>NC_083622.1:1033184-1035684 GCF_963584025.1 Labrus mixtus | reverse complement strand
GTGTGTGTGTGTGTGTGTGTGTGTGTGTGTGTGTGTGTGTGTGTGTGTGTGTGTGTGTGTGAACAGTGTGTGTGAGTGTGTGTGTGTGTGTGTGTGTGTGTGTGTGTGTGTGTGTGTGTGTGTGTGTGTGTGTCTGTGTGTGTGTGTGTGTGTGTGTGTGTGTGTGTGTGTGTGTGTGTGTGTGTGTGTGTGTGTGTGTGTGTGTGTGTGTGTGTGTGTGTTACCTGCACTGGTGTTTCCTCCACAGGTCGATGCAGCGTAGAGGGCTGCGACACGGTTGGCTGCTGCAGGCGTCGCTGGAGCACCCCGAGGTGACGCCCCGCCTCTCCAGCACCGTCACCAAGTCTCGACTCTGCCCGTCCAGAGGGAGGAGCTGAGCGTTGAACCGAACGTCCCTCAGGCAGCCTGCAGGAGAGACGACCTCGTTTAGTCTGTACCCTAACCCCCCCCCCCCGATAAAGAACCCTCAGATCCAGATCTCACCCTGGAAGTCGGCCGTGTCTCCGGCGTTCGGCATGTTCCCGACCATCACGCTGGCCGGGTGGACCACGAGCTCCCTGCGGCTCCCCAGCCGGGCCCGGACCTCCCGCGAGCCGCCGCCATGCTCCAGCCGCAGGGTGTACAGGTTGTCATGGCGACTGAGGCTGACCTGCACCCACTGTCCGATGTCCACCCGCAGGCCGGGGAGCCTCAGGGCGTGGGCGCCGTCGCCGAGGTTGGACCGGACGGAGAGGTGACCCTCTGCGATCTGAAAAGTGAAGTCACCACGTTAGAGCTCCTGGAGTCTTTAAACAGTCAACATGTGATGTCACAGACGAGGTTACTGACCTCCAGGACGATGTACTCGTTGGCCTCCCGGGACATCACGGAGAGCAAGGTGCCGGAGGGCGCTCGGGTTCGGAGCAGCAGCTGGACGTGCGTGCGGCGAGAGCTGCCGCCTCCTCTGAGCTGATACCTCACGGCGCTGCCCGAGTCGAAGGAGAACTCCGGGGCGGCTGACGAGAGAAAACTCAGTTTAAAACACAAGAATTAAAGTAAGGAGCTCAAACGAGCAGCTCCTTCACACGCTTTGGAAAACAAACTTTGAACTTTCACACTGAAAACAAATTTAAGCAGAAAAACACATTTCAGATTCTTGTTACTGGTTCAGGACGAGAGCGATATATTTAGAGAGGACATATGATCCCCCTCCTCCACCTTTTCAAACAGTCCCCTCCTCCACCTTTTCAAACAGTCCCCTCCTCCACCTTTTCAAACAGTCCCCTCCTCCATCTTTTCAAACAGTCCCCTCCTCCACCTTTTCAAACAGTCCCCTCCTCCATCTTTTCAAACAGTCCCCTCCTCCACCTTTTCTAACAGTCCCCTCCTCCACCTTTTCAAACAGTCCCCTCCTCCACCTTTTCTAACAGCCCTCTCCTCCACCTTTTCAAACAGTCCTCTCCTCCACCTTTTCAAACAGTCCCCTCCTCCACCTTTTCAAACAGTCCTCTCCTCCACCTTTTCAAACAGTCCCCTCCTCCACCTTTTCAAACAGTCCTCTCCTCCACCTTTTCAAACAGTCCTCTCCTCCACCTTTTCAAACAGTCCCCTCCTCCACCTTTTCAAACAGTCCCCCTGTGGTCTAAATGAAACATCTGTACTTTGGTCAAAATATAACATGAATCAAGCACCAGAGGAGGTTTGTGACCCTGTAGAAACCAGCTCTCTCAGAACGCTCCGTTTTGGTGTGTGTGTCTCTTTAAATGTAATGACCCCCCCCCGAGTTTTCCCAGTAGACATCACTCCTCTGTAGAGAGAATAAAAATGGCCGACCTGTGTAAAAGTTTAGTTCTAGTCTGGGGGTGGAGTCTATGGGTGGAGATACCAGGGGAGGGGAGGGGATTTATTTTTTAACCAGAATCCCACTGTGACATCACAAGGAGAGCACATTTGAAACAGAGCATGTTTCTCTGTGTTGTAAGACTTATGCAGACCACAAACAAAGGACTGGATGGTTTATTTCACATGTTGTGGGTCAGTAGACTCTCAGGTTACACAGATAGATGTTCAGACTGTAGAAGAGGATTATTCAGAATATGTCTCCTTTAAATAAAACATTTGTAGTGTATCGTTCTGTACTGAGCTACCTTTTTGGACCAAAGGAGCAATTTGGAAACAAACATTTTAGGCTTTGGGAAATCATGGTGAGGAGCAGGTTATTAAAATAATGTAAGGTGATTGATGGTGATCTTTATGAGGTAGGAACCTTTGTTACCGGTCAGGTGTTCCTACCCGGAAGGGGAAACTGTTTTTTGACCGCTTAGCAGTCGCTGCAAGAGTTACAGGCGGGGGTGTTACGGTAGGGAAATTTTGCCATGTGGAGCCAAATGGACGTAAAATAAATGAATGGCATGATCAATAATGAAGTTTGAATTTAGACTTCATCCAATCGTGCAGCGCCTCAGTAACTTCAAAGGCTTTATATGTGATTTTTCACACTTAAATGTATAAATCAAGTATC
>NC_083622.1:995684-1028184 GCF_963584025.1 Labrus mixtus | reverse complement strand
AGTCGGCGTCTTTGTGGGCGGATTGATTCACTCTTTGTGTTTGGTGGAAAAAAAAAAGATGAGCGGGCCGAAAGCAGCTCTGTGAGATTAGCATGTTTGTTAGAGCGCTCAGAAGTTCAGAGTTATGTTTCAACTTTTTCACTGAAGGATGCCGCATTAAAAAAAAAAAAAGTTTTCATGAGAGCAGCAGAGACGCCACGCCCAGCGCCACGCTTCAGTACGACCTGGACTGCAGGAAAGACTCCTCAGATCATCTGGTACTGATGTGGTAAAGCTCCTGTGAGGAACCCTGTGTGGACGCTGCTGCCCCCGGTGGTCAAAGATGATATTCTGTTCATGTGTAGGTAGTGTTTCCTGACAAAATCTCATTCTGCTCTCTTCTTTAACAGTCAGCTGACCTGACCTCGACCTGGATTTCTCCCCAGCACAAATCTGAGTCTACTCATCGGATCATGGAATTCAAATGGAACAGCGTCTTCACAGTTGAAACTGCGACACTTCGATACATCTGCTGCAGGAAAACGTGACTGCTGTAGCTTTCTGTGAGAATCCTTCAACGTCTAAGCAAACTTTCATCCCCTATGGTGAGTCGCAGAAAGAGTGATGCCACTTGGAACAACACTGAAGAAGGTCAAAGCTCTGGGTGAAGACAGCATGGTGGGAGAATGACTAACTTCATGATCAAAGGTGCAGCGTCTGTGCTGACATCAGATCCAGCAGACATGGAGTCCATCTTTGAAATGATTTAGTGATTAATCTGCCTGCTAAAAAAAAGTGAGGCTTTTTGTTTAAACATACTGTAAGAACAGATATGAAACAGGAAGTTAATGTTCTCTGCAGGACGTCTGAATGAACTGTTAATAATGATGGTTTATGATTCTGATTAAACTCTGGATTATCTTCTGCTGGTGTTCGTTTGTAACACGTCTCTTGTCTTCACCTCTAAAATAAAGACTTCCACTTCTTTGACTTCCTATGATTGTTAAAGAGTGTTGTGGAGATCATTTAGCTGTTGATCTAAATTAAAAATGTGAACATGACTGACATGACTTTACACTCCTGCACTTTAACATATATATCTTTGATTGCACAGCTCTGGAGAACCCTCTATATTGTTATTAAATATTTACCACTGTCATCACTGTTTCTGTAAACTTACACCTCTTACCTCCAGCAAGTATTTTTACATTCAGTTGACAAGCCTGAATAAATGTTGTATTTCATTTTTCATTTTTTTAACCAGTAAGAATGTTAAGTTAAATCCTTGATGTATAAATGTATATATTTATATTTTAAGCGCTTATTTATGTCTCTATTCTTATATTGTTTTATTTGCTCTGATAACCTGCTGCTGTAACACCACAATTTACCAGTTTGGGATCAATAAAGTCACTCTATTCTATTCTCTATTCTATGATGTTGATCCAGGTATATTGAGGATGACACCCTGATGGAGACACCTGAACACATTTTAAAGCTCTGATGGTCTAACTCACCGACTGCGATGAAGTCCTCCTGCTCCCCGGAGTGGGCGGGGCCGAGCGGCCCGTCGTACAGCAGCAGCCCGTTCGGTGACTCCGCCAGGAACTCCAGGGAGATGTGGCTCTGGAAGCAAGGCATGATGGGAGGGAACCAGGCGTAGCCCTGACCGCCGAAGCTGTGTTTGGTCTGCTGACACTCGGGACCATCGAACATGGGAGGACACTTACACCTGAGAGGACGGAGGGAGAGGATCTGATTACTTTGATTTTATAATGAACATCTCTGATCATCCTGCTTTCAGGGGGCGGCTGTGGCTCAGTGGGCAGAAGGTCAGGGGTTAGATCCCCAGCTCCTGCAGCCACATGTCTGATGTGTCCTTATGCAAGACACTTAACCCCAGAATATAAATGTGTATGAATGGATGAGTTAATACTGATGGACTCTTTACTCAGCGGCCTCTACCATCAGTGTGTGACTGTGTATGAATGGATGAGTTAATACTGATGGACTCTTTACACAGCGGCCTCTACCATCAGCGTGTGAATGTGTATGAATGGATGAGTTAACACTGATGGACTCTTTACTCAGCGGCCTCTACCATCAGTGTGTGAATGTGTATGAATGGATGAGTTAATACTGATGGACTCTTTACTCAGCAGCCTCTACCATCAGTGTATGAATGGATGAGTTAATACTGATGGACTCTTTACTCAGCGGCCTCTACCATCAGCGTGTGAATGTGTATGAATGGATGAGTTAACACTGATGGACTCTTTACTCAGCGGCCTCTACCATCAGTGTGTGAATGTGTATGAATGGATGAGTTAATACTGATGGACTCTTTACTCAGCAGCCTCTACCATCAGCGTGTGAATGTGTATGAATGGATGAGTTAATACTGATGGACTCTTTACACAGCGGCCTCTACCATCAGTGTGTGAATGTGTATGAATGGATGAGTTAACACTGATGGACTCTTTACTCAGCGGCCTCTACCATCAGTGTGTGAATGTGTATGAATGGATGAGTTAATACTGATGGACTCTTTACTCAGCAGCCTCTACCATCAGGGTGTGAATGTGTATGAATGGATGAGTTAACACTGATGGACTCTTTACTCAGCGGCCTCTACCATCAGACATCGAGATCGTTAACGGCTCAGGACATCGAGCTGGCTGCATTAGTGTAATAATACAACAAACAACAAACACAGAATCTGCTGCATGTCTCCCCCCGTTCCCTTATCTACCTGTATCCCAGCGGTCCGTCCTGGCAGGTGCCCCCGTTGAGGCAGGGGTTGGTGGGGTAGGCGGAGCAGGGCAGGTGGATGGCCTCTCGCCCTCGGCAGCCGCAGCGAGCCTTGGTTTTGGCCGACAGCGACACCAGAGACGTGTTCCCGCTGCTCAGCGCCTTCGGGGCCTGGCTGAAGGTCACCTCTGTGCTGCAGCCTCCAGACTGAGCGCAGTCCGTGTGCGGACAGTCGTCAACGCCCACCTGAGAGATGGACACGCCCACCACCGCCTCCACCTGCAGGACACAGAATAATACATTCTTTAAGTTTATTAAATGTAGGCATGACCACAAACAGTCGAACCTTCAGCAGAGAGAACTCCCATGATTCCCCGCCAGCCTTGACAGATTGAGAGCCCCCTAGTGGTGGAATCTACAAACTGTGCCTTTAAACAAAATGTTGAAGCTAAACTGTAAACAAACAACATAAACAAAGTAAAGTTGAACTCTAATGGGAGAAAAATAAAGACTCTCTGAAGTTAAGATTTCTGTTTGAACATATCAGAGAGTTTCAGAGAGTTTCAGAGAGTGACAGCCGCTCCGTTTGAAGTGACGTCTACCTGCATAAAGAAAATCAGACTCTTCTGCTTCCATCCTCATTTATTCACTCTGTTGTCTCTCTGTCATTTCCCCTCTTCATAAAGATTCTCGTTTCCCTTCCTGTCACCTCGATTCTTCTTCTCTTGTTTTGTCTTTATGGGTGAGAGGTTTCCATCGGCGTCCCTCAGGGCTCCTGTCGTTCTCCAGCTGTGGGTTTTTTCTTTTTTTAGGACTTTAAGTCTTTCAGCTGACACTCGTCTCCTCACCGACTTTCTCTCCGCAGGCGGAGGATTCGCTTTTTTGGCTCCGGAGCCAACACTCCCCCCCACCCCTCCCTTTCTCTCTCTCTCTTTGTGTGCCAGTTTTTTTTTTCATTTCTGTGACATTTTTATTCTGAATCAGCCGAGATACTTTTCCTTTTTTTTAACCCGGGATAATTAAAGACACTTTTCTTCTTCTGCGTTTGTTTGAGTTATTTTTAATCACCCTGCCTGCTCTGTATTTATTCTCGATACCTTCTTTTGTTCTGAACGTCTTCAGGTTTTCATCGCTGGTGTTAAAATATGATGCATTAAAGTGTGACATGTGCTGACCTTGTGACCTTTCAACAACACAAACATCTTGTTTTTAGCCTCCGTGAGGAGTTTTTAACTCGGTTTGAAACAGAATGGCGTTCATTGAGACGCCTCTTTAAGACCCTCTAAAGCAAACCAGACCATCGACAGTTTCTATGAGGTCATATCTGATGCCTTGTGTATGTGTCAGTCTAGACGACTTACGGGGTGTGAAACATTTGACTGTTAAAAGACGGCCGGATGAGATTATTCATCAGAAACACTTACTGTGCATTTAAAGTCACAGGATGGAAATTCCACCACCAGGGGGCGCTCAATCAAAACAACAATAAATGATGACTGGTGGGGAATCATGGGAGTTCTCTCTGCTAATCCATCCCCCCCTGATTTTTTCCATAAATTGCAGTAACTAAGCTCAGCCGTCATCACGTCTTTGTACGCTCATATCGATTAAACGACTGTGAGTTCACATCGTGTTCCTTCGTGCTCTGAGCTCCGACGCTGGCTCAGCTGAAACCGTTCTCGCCCTCTGTTACTTCCTCTGAAGATGTCACAGGGGCGTTATTTATCGAGGCTTGAAACATCAGTCTGAATTTATCATTTCATGCAAAAAACAATTTTCCCACATCGGAGCTTTTATTCATTATTGAATGTTACTTTCTGTGTGTGTGTGTGTGTGTGTGTGTGTGTGTGTGTGTCTGTGTGTGTGTGTGTGTGTGTGTGTGTGTGTTTCGACATGTGTGTGTTGTGTGTAGAACATGTGTGTTTCCATGGTGCACTGACTGCGGTCACCTTCCTCGGGTCAGCAGCTGCTGCTCCAGCTTTTAATGGATCTAAAACATTCATGTTGGTTTACACACGTGTGCAGATGTGTGAGTGTATCATACGAGTGTGTAACCTTTCAGTTAACCTGTGTGTGTGTGTGTGTGTGTGTGTGTGTGTGTGTGTGTGTGTGTGTGTGTGTGTGTGAGAGACGGAGCGTTAAATGCTTTACAGTGTGTGTTAAAGGTCTCTGAGTGCTGAACGAGTGTGTGTGTGATGTTTAATTGATGTGTGATTAATGTGTCATTAACCCTTCATGTGTAGAGTGTGAAACATGGATCCACTCTCTGAGTCTACGGTCCGACACACTTAGGTTGTGTTTCCTGTGAGGAACTTTGAGGTTGTGGCGCCCCCTGTGGACAAAGCAGCACGTCTTATTCTTTGTCTAACTTGTCCTTCTTTTCTCCCCAAAATAAGCCCTCATCCTTTCTTTCTGAAAATGTCTCATACCGGTCATTTCTCTCGGGCTCGGCTCACCTGGGCTTTGTTTGCTGCGACGTAGCCGTGCAGCTTCTCCGCCTTGTAGTACGGCGAGCCGCGAGCCGCGAACCACACGTTTAACTCTTTCTCTCCCCGGACGCCGGCTTCACCCACGGAGAAGACGTGAACGTTTTCAGGTGAAGTCTGCAGGAGTTCAGACAACACCAGACCCAGACGCACGAACCGACTCTCCTCACCGCCAACGCTCCTGAAGAAGTCGTCCAGCGTCAGATCTGCAGGCGGAGATACAAAATGACATGAAAAGATGGTAAAATGAGAGAGAGAAGACCAGGACGTTATGTTCCATCATGCTTATGCTAACACAGGTGCATGATAATGAATGCTGTGTGGTATAACATCTAGTTTAAAGTTATGGGTGATGTTTTGAAATCACTCACTGCTGATGCGGATGGACGCGGCGTTCTGCAGGGCGTCCTGCTGTAGCTCCCTGACCTCCACCTGAGCCGTGGAGGTGACGTCAGGCCAGGTGAGGTCGGACACTCGGACCTGCAGGTGATACGAGCCGGGAGGAGTCCCCTCTCTGATACTGAGCTGACCAGAACTCTGATTCAGACTGAACAACCTGAGAGAGAGAGGGAGAGAGGGGGGGGGGGGGGGGGAGAGGGGGGAGAGAGAGGGAGAGAGAGGGGGGGAGAGAGAGAGAGAGATGGAGGGAGAGAGGGAGAGAGAGAGAGATGGAGGGAGAGAGAGAGAGAGAGAGAGATGGAGGGAGAGAGAGAGAGAGAGAGAGATGGAGGGAGAGAGAGAGAGAGAGAGAGAGAGAGAGAGAGAGAGAGAGAGTCAGAAATCGGGTAATGAGAGAGTAGGGAATGACATTGCGGGAAAGGAGCCACAGTCCCGATCCCTAAATGTCTCGTTCTAGGAGCTCTCTGGTCTCGGCTAGTCTGGTCTGGAATCATATTTTTTTAACAGTAAAAATTCTAAAGTCTTCGTTGATCCTCGTTGAAATAACACTGCCTGGATTGGTTAAGTTTCACTTAAAGAAACTAGAATACCTTGATTTTACATCTTTGTTAAATATCATCTCCAGATTTGGGAACATTTGAACCCGACGTCGGGAAAGCGCTTCAAACATTCAGTTAATTCTGTTTCATCATAAATTAATTTCAGGAGAAAAACACGTTTCTGATTAAAGATTCTGATATGGGACCGTCTGAGTGGACTTCATGAAGTCTGCTCTCATGTTGTTCATCATCTTTTTTTCATGCCTTCTTTAAATTCTCTGATCAGACTCTGACCAGATGGAGGTCTGTGGGTGAACATGGATCCTCTGCGGGGGGAGGAGGGGGAGGGGCTTGATGTGAAAGTGTTGGCGCTGTGCCTGCAGATTTGATCCCATCCCTGGATCCAAGCCCCGGTCCTGATGTTAGTCACCGGGGCCCGTGTTACTGTTAGGACTCCTCAGATCAGACGGACTCATCGACTGTGACTGAACCGAGGCCAGGATGCAGCCGGGGCGGATCTGAACCCGTCTGCTGGATTCATGTCACCTTTTTAAAGATCTCAAACTCTGCAACACAACACCTAGCCACCTGCAGATCACTCCCAGAGAGACAACTTCCTGCCCTGACAGGAAGTGGACTTCTTCTTCTTCTTCTTCTCTTGTTGTCTTGACTCCACCTCAACTCGACTTCTAAATGTAAATAATAAGGACGTTAAACCTGATCCATACTGTGGGGACATGTTCTCTCTCCTGGCTGCAGCGACAACGTTCAGGACTTTAAATCCTCCGGCGTTCCTTTGTTCTCTCGCCGTCCCTCCTCACAGGTATCTCGTTAGAAGAGGAAGGTGGCAGCGAGCGCAATCAGGCTCTCCTTTCAACGCGTCCGCATGGAGCCTCAGCCTCATCAAACAAAACGAGCGCCCTCGCTGCGCTTCACTGGGAATTTTCAATACGACTGGTTATGAAGTATTAATAGCACTGTTCCTGACATGTCAGATCCCCGTTTCTATCTCTCTCTCTCTCTCTCCCCCTCTCTCGTCCTCTGCCTTTTCATTCTCTTTCACTCCGTCTTTGTTTCTGCCTTCAAACTGTTTCTCTCTCTGTCCCAATTTCCCTCTTCTCCTCCTTTGTCGCTCTGCACCTTTGTACTGTCTCTCCCTCTCTATTTTAAATCTGTCAGCTCCTCTCTCTCTCTCTCTCTCTCTCTCTCTCTTTTATATTTTCTTTTTGAATCTCTCGCTGCGTGTCACATGAGAGGGGACACTTTTAAGAGGGAGTCTCGCTCTGCTTGAGCTCTAACTCATCCTGAAGAAGCTTGAAAATCTGACGTTCTCTGGATGCTTTTTATCCAAACCGACTCACACACGAAGGGTCCGACGGGGAGCGTGTGAAGCGTTTTAAAGTAAACAAGTGTTTGATCTTCAACATTTCAGTGTCATTTATTCAGCTGCTCTCTTTTCATTTGATCCACTTCACTCCACCTGACACCTGATGACTCAAAGAGATGTGAGCCGCTTCATTCAGCAGTAACATTTGTTGTTGTGGTTTTGAGACCAAGCTACAACCTCCAGCGTTAAAAAAAAAGAAGCAGAAGCTGAAGTGCAAAGAGACCTGCAGTTCCTAAAGTGTCCACTTGAGGCCACCTCCAAAGACCCCCCTTAGGTCCCGTATTTAAAAATGTTTACAGCCTGGTGCAAAAGGCTAATCGTCATGCATACATTTACATAATCAGGGACGTGATTTGACAGGTAGCTGTTTGTCTGGAGTCCTAAGCTCCGCCCCTTTGTCTGTTTCTAGACACTATTTCCAATATGGCGCCTCCATGAAACGTCCGTCCAGAAACCAATAGGTGACGTCGCTGACACTACGTCCATTTTGTTTCCAACAGAATGATGTTCAACCTGAGCGTTGGAGTTGTTGGAGGGTGGTGGTGTGATTTATCTTGATTATATGGATTAAAAAGAAAGATGTAAAATGAACGTATGCGGCCTTAAAAATATCTGGACGGCCTGCCTGAGTATCGTCTCTGTTCAGTTTTAAAGAGACGAGCGACGAGCTGAAAGTCGGCCTCACTTCCTGACTTTAAAATCATGAATGCGACTTAAAAATCGTGTTGGAAATCGGCCTCACTCTGCACAGCGTTCACACGGCCTGAAACCAAACAAACGCTACCTGTTCAAACCTTAAAAGTCTTATTGAACTCTTTAATCCTGTTTGTCCTTCTGTCTTTGTTTCATCGTTTGAAATGCCTCAAACCTTTCCACACTTCATCACCTCACATGTCTGCAGTTTAAATTCCTCTTTGCATCTGTTCTTTTTCCCTCCTTGTGTTCTCAAGTTTTCTCGTCTTACATCACCTTCATGCCTTCTCTTTATCTAACGTATCTGCTGCGCTGTTTAGTCCAAAAATCTGCCTTCAAACCGTCGACTTCTCTCTCCGTTTCTCCCTGTGACTTTTCAGTCTCTACGATCCCTTCCACCCCTCTCTCTTGTTTCATGTCACCTCTCAGTAATCTCAGAGGTTTTATTGTTTTTTTTGTCTTTTTTCTCTCCGACATGAGATCAAAGTACCTGGATGGTTTGCCTTCGAAGCGGTACACCTTCTCGCTCCAGTCATCAAGGTCGGGGGATTGAACTCGTCCGAGCAGCGTCGTCGGGAGGATACCTGTCAGGTGAAAGACAGGAGAGGAAAAAAAAGTTTAAAAAATGAATCAGCTTTGAAAAGAATTAGGTTTGAGAGCGAGGGGGCTCCCTTTAGGGAACGAGCCAAAATGTGAAGAGTGAAGGAGAGAAAGTGGAGGCTTCTTTAAGGAGATAAGGTTAGCGGGCGACGCCTCATTGGCACGCACGGTCACGGTTTGACAGCGCAGCGGGAAGATGAGCTCACATTAGAAGCACTCGCACCCCCCCTCTCTCTCTCTCTCTTCCAAACGCAGCGCTGTAATCTCTTTAGCTGTGAAATCAGCTGCCTTTTTAAAAATGGCTCCTGTTTGTGCGCTCGTCAAACCTGCGACTTAAGCTGGAGTTAATTGTTTGCTTCATGGCATGTTGCTGAGCTACGTGATGGAGTCGTATTAGCGGGGTTAATGTACTTTCATGTGGAAAAAGGCCCCAGAGGAGGAAATCCACTAAAAATACATGAGAGAAGAAAATCAGAGTTTTTCCAGTAAATTACAGGAGGCTGACAGATGGTATGAATCGCTAAATAAGTGATGAGGGGGGGCGAGCAGTCGACTGTGACGAGTACTGTCTTAAAAACATGAGCTCTCAGGAGGTGTTGGGGGGGGGGGGGGGGGGGCCATCGAGAGACGTGAGGGTTAGACCAGAAACACCAGGTCACCCCCTCAGACCAGCAGCAATAAAACCCCCTGTACAACATCAGGAAGATCAGACCTTACCTGTCAGAACATGCTACATGCTACACAGCTCCTGGTACAGGCTCTTGTGATATCTCTACTGGCAGGTCTTCCTACAGTCACTATCAAACCTCTGCAAATGATACAAAATGCAGCAGCACCACTGGTCTTCAACCTTCCTAAAAGAGCACACGTCACTCCGCTGTTCATCTCCTTACACTGGCTCCCAGTTACTGCTCGCATCAAATTTAAAACTCTGCTGCTCGCTTACAAAACAGCGACTGAAACGGCTCCTCCTTACTTTAACTCTCTGATCCAGGTCTACACTCCCCCCCCCCCCCCCACTACGCTCTGCCAATGAAAGGCGTCTGATCCAACCTTCACAACAGGGTCCTAAGACGCTGACTAGACTCTTCTCCTCTGTCGCCCCCCGGTGGTGGAATGAACTTCCAAACTCCATTCAATCTGCAGAGTCCCTCTGCACCTTTAAGAAAAAGCTAAAGACCCAGCTCTTTCATGAATACCTACTAACTTAATGATGATGGTCTCCATATTATTGATGATGATGATGGTAATGACGATGGTTTTTGTTTGATAACGACGACTTATAAGATGGTTTCTATACTGATTAGAGCTCTCAAGAACTGCCCTCAATGTTGTGCTTTGCCTCTGGTCACTTCCTGTCAGCACCTGTGTGTCCAATCAGACTCAAAGCTGATCGTTTGCTCTTACTGACATTGTTCCCTTTTTTCTAGATCCTTGCTTGTGTTGTTCTTACTCTCTGATGTACGTCACTTTGGATAAAAGAGTCTGCTAAGTGAATTGTAGAATTGTAGAATTGTAGAATGTGCTGTAAATAAAACTGAAAATACACAAACCTTCATAACTGTAGACGACGAAGCTGGTGTGTCCAGGTGAGTGAGGGTGGTCGTTCCTGTCGCCGATGACGACGGTCAGCGTGCTGGTGGAGCTCATCGGAGGAGAGCCGCTGTCGATCATGAGGATCGGGAGGAGGTACTCCTTCTGCCGCTCGCGGTCGAAGGTCCGGAGGGCGGTGACGGCGGCGCTCCCGTTCCGAAAGTCGGTCAGATTGAAGTTGGTGGCGTCCGAGGTGAGCATGAGGAGTCGTATGGAGAATGGTCCCCCGTTGGCGGAGGTGTCCCGGTCGGTGGCGTGCAGGAGCGTGGAGGTGTCGTTCATCTGAACCGCTTGGGGCGCCGCCATGTTCTCCCAGACGACGGGCCTGTAGGGGGCCTCGAACTCCGGCCCGTTGTCGTTGATGTCGAGCACAGTTACCATGACGATGGCAGAACCGGTCAAAGACGGACTCCCGCTGTCTGCGGCGAGGACCACGATCCTGTGCTGTGAGATCTTCTCCCGGTCCAGAGCGTCCGCCACGACCACCCAGCCCGACTGGTCCACCAGAAACTGACCGTAGGGGTCCGACTCTTTGGCGACGCTGTAAGAGAAGCGTCCGTTTTGGCCCGAGTCCAGATCCGACGCCGTCACCTGGGCAACGATCGTCCCCACAGGAACGTCTTCAGACATGGCGGGCGACTCGTAGAACTGCGGGAGGAACACGGGGGCGTGGTCGTTGGCATCCTCCACCTGGACGAGGCAGTGAGCGAGGCCGAAGAAGTCGGCGTCCTCCGCTTTCAGGGTCAGGTTGAAGGTTCTCTCCTGGGGCTTCTCGAAGTCGACCCTCTTCTTGAGTTTCACAACGCCGCGTCGGTTCGCTTTGTCCGTCTCCACGAAGAACTTCCTGTCCTCGTCGCCACCGACGATGCTGAAGGTGACCACGGCGTTCTCGCCCTCGTCTCCGTCCGTGGCGGAAACCACGAGGACCTCGCTGTTCACCTCCAGGTCCTCGGTCACCTGAAAACAAACAGACGATCTTTAACGTCTCTGATGAGCGAGCTGCTACTCGAACACACCGCGGCGCGTCGGACTCACCTGAGCGCTGTAGAGTCTTTGAGTGAAGACCGGCGGGTGATCGTTGACATCAGAAATCAAGATGGTGGCCGTCCCCGTTCCCGCCAAACCCCCTCCGTCCCTGGCCTCCACCACGACCAGGTACCGCTCCTCGGCCTCGCGGTCCAGCGAGCGCAGCACAGTGTAGATGGTCCCCGTGCTGGCGTTGATGGAGAACAGGTTGAGGTTGATCTCGTTGCGCACGTTCCTGATGATGCTGTAGGTCAGCATGGCGTTCTTGCCCTCGTTGGGGTCGTCCAGGTCCATGGCTCGCATCTCCATCACGGAGGTGTCGGCGGGAGAGTTTTCGGGCACTTGGCCGACGAAGCACCCGTCTATTTCCAGCGCCGGACACGGGAAGAAGGGCGCGTTGTCGTTGACGTCTTTGACCTCCAAGAGCACGTCGGCGAATCCCGTGAGTCCCGCTCCGCCTTCGTCCGTAGCCAGCACGAGGAACCTCCACGCCGCCCTCTCCTCTCGGTCCAGGCGTCTCTGGGAGTAGATTCTTCCGGTGCGTTCGTCGATGGAGAACTCGCCGCCAGCGCCCTGGCCGTGGAGGGAGTATCGTAGAGCGGTCTGGTCGGCTTCCTGGTCGGGATCTGTGGCCGAAACCTGCAAAGAAAAACATCCAAAATCAAACATCTAGGTCGTCGATTCCATCTAAGCTAGGATGAAGTATTACAGACTGGGTGATCTTGTTGTATAATTTCACATCATTAAACTCTTTATATGTGATTTTTTGATCCAGCAGATGTCGCCCTTGAGCACCAGCATGAAACCAAAACAACTGGCGCTGCATTGTTGTGTTAGCATGCTAATGCTAGCGATCTTTATTATGCTCGTATCTTCACACTGCATGTAAATTTACCTGAAATGAGCGTGATCTAGAAACACAGTTAAGCAGTGAGTACAGTATGTTATTCTTCTTTTCTCTAGTCCCTCAATTAAACAACTTTTATACACGAGGGGAGGAGTCAGCCGGCCGTCCGGGCGATGTAAACAAAGTGAAGATAGGACTCTGAAAACTCTGAAAACATCACAGACAGTGGGACTTGGGTGTTACACCCATTGTAGACAGTCATGACTCACAGAGTTATTTTCAGAGGATAAACTTGATTTATATATTTAAGAGTGAAAAATCAGATATTAAGACTTTAAGAACAGAAATAAATCAGTGTCTTGAATCAAATATTAGATTTTTTATGTCTTGAGTTATTATGTTGGTTTAAGCAGCTTCAACATCCAGCTGATCTCAAGAATTTGAATTGAGTTGAATTCTATTTGATCTTGTTCATGTCTTGTGTTTGTATCTTGAGTTTTGTAGCATTGCCTCAGCTCCTAAACTTCTGTTTTTAAAAATGTATTTCTGAAACCTCGTTCATGGACGTTAGAGAGAGGCTTGAGGATGTTCACATTGGTTATATTTTAACAAATGAAGTCTTATTGATTGATTGATATATACAGAGGATACACTAGATTTCTGCTACATGTAAGTGTGATATATAACCAACAGCTAAACAGCATCATCATAAAACAAAATGTTTCACTAAACCAGGACAGCGACAGATTTGGACTCCAGCTGCATTCTTCTTCTTCTTCTTTAAAAATAATAAACTGTTGCTGTTTGTTCAGACAGTGGGATTGCTTTTTTTCATTTTGTACTAAATGTCAAGCCCAGAAAACAGAACATGAGGCAGGGAGCTGATAGCAGCAGCTGCCCCCACACTCCCTGCAACACAGGAATAAACATTCCTCTGTAGCTTTGTCCTGTTTGTGTAATTAACCTGCCTGCTATCTGTGAGAACGAGGGGACGAGAGCACGAGCCCCTCACATCTGTCACCGCGACACACTGTGCAATTAAAAGTTAATAGACGCCAACAAAAGCAAAGGAAGAAGTACACTTTCACCCTTTCTTCTCCTCTTTTCTCACCAGAGGGTTTGTTTACAGAAGCCTTTGAAGTCCCCCCCCCCCCCTCCTCCTCCTCGCCACTTCCCGCCTCTGCCACCTCCTCCCCTGTTGCCTCTCCGCGTTCCCTGACAACGTGACGCAGGTAGACAATATTGAAGATGAGCGGGCCGCGGCGCCACAGAGGAGGAGGTGCAGGTGAAGTCAAGAAATATTCATTTCAAATTGGATTTTCCCCCTCCGCTCGCTATCTGCTGAATTGTATTAACACACGGGGGGCTCAGAGCGCGATGCGTTCAGGGAGGGGCCGGCATCCGAGCGCTCGGAAAAAAAACTATTGAGAGAGTTAGAGAGGAACGGAGCGTACATCAAATCAATTCCAGCAGCTAGGCGAGGGGGGGGGAGCAGGGTCCCGGGTTGAGGACTCGGTGACACATGCCTCTCTGAAGGGGATTACTTCCTGGCCCCTCTCTCCGACACACTTCCACCTTTTTTAATCTGATTCAGCTCGCCGGCACACATGCACATTACCATGAATTACCGGGGAGAGGTGTGACGAAGAGCGGGTGAAAGCAACAGTCTTTCTCAGTGAACGTTCCCCGATCCCTCGGCCTTCCTGTGAGGAGGTTTCTGGTTCCTCTGTTAGATATTTCAGTTTCTCCCCCCAGGCGGTCACTCTGATGAACACTAAACAGTCACAGAGTGTCAGACCTGTCACAGTGAAGTGACTCTAAACCAACCGTCACTGTGAATATACATATGTGTATATATATATTATTTAATTTAAATGATCAATATACACACACTTATTATGTAAATACTGTAATCAACATCTTAATTGACCCATCTGTCACATAATTGTATTTTACTTATCATGTTACTTCAGCATCTTTTACACTGTTTCATATTCATGTAAATATTAGTCTTTTCTTATTCTGTTTATTGTTGATATTTAATGTTGTACCTGTTCATAAGAGAGCACAGTTCACCAAAGTTAAATTCCTTGTGTGTGTGTGTGAGCACACCTGGACAATAAATCTGATTCTGATTGTGTGAAACAACGTCTCACACACACACACACACACACACACACACACACACACACACACACACACACACACACACACACACACACACACACACACACACACACACGATGTGTTAGAGCGAGGTCACTGGATCTGTGCTGAGGTGTCGCTGCAGGCTAATTCACCGCCGCGTTTAAAAGTGTGACCAATGCTATTAGATGTGTCTGCGCTAAACCCGATACGTTTTCACATCTTGTTCACATAAACACAACAGAGTCCTCGAGAGTGATGACGGCGCGTCGATCTCACGTCGACGTTTTTAAACAGTTTCATCTGGACTGAGCCGACATCTGATCGGCGCTTCTTTTTGAACCGTTTAGCTTTAGCGCTCTAAAACATTCAGCGAGCTCTCAACACTTTCTAGTCCCTCACTTTGTGTTCTCTGGTTGTTCTGTGCAGGGTCACACAGAGGCTGGAGATGTCCCAGAATGCACTGGGTGACATGGATTTGTTGCCAAGATTTTTTTTTATTACAAAGACAGTTCAGCTCGGAGCTGTATTTGGGTCAGGTTGCTATAACGACGGCTATGATTGGCCGTGATCTTTTTGATGTTTTTCCAGGTTTGAACTCTGATCCCGCCGGGGTCTGGCGTTGGTTTGATTGGCTGTATTTGCCAATCGAGGATTGCGTTGCTGCCCTTGCAGCCTGTGTCGTTACCTTTGAGTTATCAGCGTTAGTAAGACGCCATAGAATCAACATGACCGACCTCGAGCATGAAGACAGGAAGCTGCGTGAGCTCCTCCGTCACGGCGGCGTGGTACTCGGTCTGGCTGAAGACGGGCGCCTCGTCGTTGCGGTTGCCCACCTGGACCACCACCAGCGTCTCGTTCTCCCACTTCCCGTCGGAGGCGACCAGCCGCAGCTCGTAGCGCTGCTCCATCTCGTAGTCGAGCGGCTGAGCCACGAAGATGGTGCCCACCTCGGGCTCCACGTCGAAGGTGCCCATGGCGTTCCCCGAGGTGATCTGGTAACGCAGCTTAGCGTTGGCACCTTGAGGGGGGAGGAGAGAGAGAGAGAGAGAGGAGGTCAAAGGTCAATCAATCAATAAGACTTGAACAACCTCGAGCCTCTCTCTCTAACGTTCATGCAGAAGGTTTCAGAAATACATTTTTAATAACAGATGTTTCAGCAACGCTACAAAACTCAAGACTCAAACACACGACATGAACCAACAAAACAATAACTGAAGACATTCAAAAATCTAATATTTGAGCTTTGGAGCAGGGAGGCTAAATGCATTTAGATTCAGATTCAGAGTTCTTATTGTCTCACAAGGGGAAATTTGCGTCACCTCATGAGCACACAGAAGACAAGAAACACAAGAACAACATCACCATGAAACATAAACCAAAACAAATTGGAAAATCAGACAACACAGCAAAATATAAAACCAAATAAAATCAGTCAAGAGCCCAAACCAGAATGGAAATTCAAGTTCTTAAAGTGCAAATTCATCATCAATGAAACATCATCTTGTGGTGAGGCAGACTTTAAAAGGAAGGTTCAGGATCTTGATGTCAGTCCATCCATACATTATCTAAACTGCTTTTTGCCATTCGGGGTCGCAGGATGGCTGGAGCCGATCTCAGCTGTCATTGGACGAGAGGCGGGGTTACACCCTGGACTGGTCTCCAGCCAATCACAGAGCTGACATACAGAGACAGACAACCAGACACACTCACATTCACACCTACGGACAATTTAGATTCAAAATAGGAACCTCCTCACTACATTAACAATAAATTAATAAATAAACAATAAATAAACAAAAAAATAGATATTTTATTCATACAATTTACAAAACAGTATGTTATAAGTGGAATCTTTGGAGGTTGATTTTTGAGACAAAAACAGTAAAACATTAGCAGAACCCATCGTGTAAAACATCAACAACTGTTTTCCAATCTGATGTATTTTTTACCAGAGACAGGAAGAAGTCCCAGCGTTGAGCCGTCCATCACACTGAGACACTGAGACTCGTCTTGTTCAAATCAAACTCCTTGAATGATATCGGAGCAGATCTTCATGCACACAAACTTGGATTTGATTGGCAGCGGACACAGAAAAAAAAATGGGATACCCCCCGAGTGGACGGCAGCAGCAGATATCAAATATTAGAGAGGAAAACAGGAGTGTCTCTCACAGCGGGGCTCATTAGCTGCCTCTCTCTCTCGCTCTCGCTCTCTCTCTCTCTCTAACACACACTTCTGGGATACCCAAATTTGTTCTCCTCTCCTCGCCTCTCTCCTCCACATCCTTGATTTATTCCACTCCTCTGCAAAATATTTTGGTGACAAGTCCAAGGCTGATTGGAGAGCGGCTGCTCGCCGGCATTTTGTTCAAAATCGTGCATCGTTCATGTAGAGGTAAATAAAAACAAGCTTGCTAACAGTTAGTGTAGCAAAGCAGACGAGAAGGTTGATCGTATTCAAAAGACATTTTTATATTAAACTGGTCTGACGACGGTCAGACGACGGTCAGCTCTGTCGCCCTGCAGAGGTCAGCTCTGTCTCTGTCGCCCTGCGGAGGTCAGCTCTGTCTCTGTCGCCCTGCGGAGGTCAGCTCTGTCTCTGTCGCCCTGCAGAGGTCAGCTCTGTTGCCCTGCAGAGGTCAGCTCTGTCGCCCTGCAGAGGTCAGCTCTGTTGCCCTGCAGAGGTCAGCTCTGTTGCCCTGCAGAGGTCAGCTCTGTCGCCCTGCAGAGGTCAGCTCTGTCTCTGTCGCCCTGCAGAGGTCAGCTCTGTCTCTGTCGCCCTGCAGAGGTCAGCTCTGTCTCTGTCGCCCTGCAGAGGTCAGCTCTGTCTCTGTTGCCCTGCAGAGGTCAGCTCTGTTGCCCTGCAGAGGTCAGCTCTGTCGCCCTGCAGAGGTCAGCTCTGTCTCTGTCGCCCTGCAGAGGTCAGCTCTGTCGCCCTGCAGAGGTCAGCTCTGTTGCCCTGCAGAGGTCAGCTCTGTCGCCCTGCAGAGGTCAGCTCTGTCTCTGTCGCCCTGCAGAGGTCAGCTCTGTCTCTGTCGCCCTGCAGAGGTCAGCTCTGTCGCCCTGCAGAGGTCAGCTCTGTCTCTGTCGCCCTGCAGAGGTCAGCTCTGTTGCCCTGCAGAGGTCTTATTCTCCTTATGAGTGAGTTCACTTCAGTTGTAGCTTTTCTCCCCTTCCTCTTATTTTAATCCTCCTCATTGGAGCCATTTAATGTCCTATTACTGTTTCCTTCCCTTCTTTCCTTGACCTGCTTCCTTTGCCCCTCCATTCTTCCTTTACTTCCTCCTCTCCTACCTCTCTCACTTCCTCTCCTCTCATCACCTGTCTTTGTTTTGAAATATTCATGCCTCAGATTCTCCTTCCTGCTCCATATTTGTCTCCTTCTTACCTTTGCCTTTCTTCTTTACACCTTCCACTGATTTTTCTTACAAACCGGTTTTCAATATCCCTCCTTCCTTTTCCTTATATCCTTGATTCCTCTGTCCTCTTCCTTTCCTCATTTCTTGCTTCTCTTTCCTCTCCATAAACTCTTTTTTGTGTCTCCTCGCTTCCTTTTTTCACATTCCTTTTCTGGCTTCATCTCTCTCTTTCTTCCTGATTTTAGAGATGCAGACAAAAACAGAAACATGGTAAACACACACATGTACACACACACACACACACACACACACACACACACACATGTACACACACACACACACATGTACACACACAAACAGGCCAGAGGCAGGTCTGTCTGGGTTTTGGGCCCGCTCTGTGTTTACGGGCACCAAGGAGACTTCAGGAGACAAACACCATCTGTGGAGACATGCAGGACCTTCATTACCACACCGCAGAGCAACGCGTGTGTGTGTGTGTCTGTGTGTGTGTGTGTGTGTGTGTGTGTGAGCGAGTGAGGGGAAGCTTAAGTGCACCGGTCCGTCACATCCTCTGAACACGATCTGTGGTGACACTCGGCGAGCGTCTGAGTGTGTGTGTGAATGTGAGTGTGTGTGTGTGTGTGTGTGTGTGTGTGAATGTGTGTAAGGGGAGTAGTTCCAGCGGTTTCTTGCCTCGAGCAGCCTCCCTAATGATCAGTCTGGCCATATGGTGTTGCCCTCTTAACAAACACACACACACACGCGCACACACACACACACACACACACACACACACACACACACACACACACACACACACACACACACACACACACACACACACACACACACACACTGGGGGATAGTGCCGATTTAATTCGAAGCCTAGCAGGAGGCCTAAAAATTGAGATTAAGGTCAGATCTGCGCTCCTCGTGAGGTGGACCTGAGGGGGAAGTCGACCCTGAGCGCTGACTGCAGGTCGACACTCTGAAGGACTCCACTCATCACTGGAGGAAGTTTCCATTTCGATTAAAAAAAAACAGCATTAGAGAAACATGTCATGTTGTGGCCTCAGATAGCTGAGAGAGATACTGCAGCTTTTTGAAATGCAGTGAACCGCAGTACCCAGAAGTCCAGTGACACAAACAAAGGCAAAAAGGCAGACGAGCAACTCCCGCATCGTGCAGGTTACAGGGTCTGCTGTGTTTGTAGGGAGAGATGTAACAGCTGTTTCTGTTTTAAAAATCATCTTCCTCTGTTACAAAAAAGTCTCTCTCCATAGGATCATTTCTGTAATGAGGTCAGAGCTTTCACACCTGCAGAAAACTCCTAAAAACTCCTGACATTTGCAGGAGGAGATGTATGTGTGAATACAAAAAAAAACAAGTATTAACTCTGACTTCACTCAGAGTTTCTCCTCCAGCCTCCTTGTATTTATTCTGCAGAAAGTCAGAGTGATCTGATGTGAGAACACAGCAGGATATAATCAGGAGAATTCACCTGGAGCCAGTGGGAGGAGCCAGTGGGAGGGGGTGGTGACCTTTATTCCCTGTGATCGCTGCACGACCATAGACCGTCTGCACGCCACCTCTACCATCTCCGTGCTCTAATCAACCTGCTGCTGCATGTTTCCTGTTCTCCAGGATGTTCTTCTCCTCTCTTTAGTTCACATTGAGATTCTCTTCAACTACATGTAGCGTTGATACAAAGACACATATTCTCATTATAGCCTCCTATAGAGCACTCTGCTGCGTCCTCCAGGTGTGCATGTGTGAAAACAAACTTTTAATGGACGCACTTCGATCAGCCAAAGTTGCTGAAAATCTTTATGTTAGTCATTTCAACCCCAAATATGTAAAAACAGGTCTGAGTCACATCATACTGGAGTAATGATTCATTCCAACTTTCTCTTGTTTTAGCTTCTGGAGAGGCGGCTGAGGTGAAAGATAACAAAATAATGAACTTTGAATAAACCGGTTCCACATTCTGACTTTGTATTATAAACCAACAACACCTACTGAACCACCATCAACATCTTCATCATCATCATCAACACCTTCATCATCATCATCATCACTGTCTGTCTGAACAGTTACATCCCAAATTACAATCACACACACGCTCTCTCATCCTCATTATCACTTCACTACACTGCAGCAGAATGTGTGTGTGTGTGTGTGTGTGTGTGTGTGTGTGTGTGTGTGTGTGTGTGTGTGTGTGTGTGTGTGTGTGTGTGTGTGTGTGTGTGTGTGTGTTTACTAAACCCCGGGGCGACACTAAACTGAAACACCAAACTCAGCGGAATTAAAAAAAGAGCCTCTTGATCTCATTACCAGACGCTCTCTTAGTTCGGCAAATTTTCCACTCGGAGGACCAAACGGGATCCAGAAAAAACACGGGCGGGCGACAAAAGCTGCTGCGCCTAATCAGCTTTAAGACGGGGAGGCATGGGGGGGCGGGGGGGAGGGGGGGGGGGTGTTATCTAAACCCACCCCTCACATACACCCCACCCTACCTTTGATTACCCCGACAAACAACATTAAGGCAGAAAAATAAATACAGAAATGTGTGTTTGTTCTGCTGAACGCTCAATGATAACAAACTGTGGATTATCTTAGAATTTATTCTGCCGAGGTCAGACAACATTTCAGAACACACATGGCTTCCTGTTAGAAAGTACAGCCTACACATCGCTGTCCTTCTTTCCAAGGCTAGAAAGAAGAGCTCACCTTCACTTGTAAATCTGAAACTCCACAGTTTGTTATAAAAGGAGTCTGGGTCCTTAAAGTGAAGGTTTGATGGCTGCTTGTGCTTAAAAAAACAAACCTTTAAGATGCAGCTTTTACAGCGTGAGTCACTGCTGCAGGCTGCAGAGATCCTAAAGCTCCAGGACCAGGAGATCCAGGACCCCCCCCCCCCTCATTTAGAGCTCAACATATGTGGAAACAGGAACCTGGATTAAAAATAACTGCAGGGATGTCACTTTAAAAAACGCTTTCTGTCGTTTTCTGGAGCAGTTTGTGGGGTGTCACTAGGGGGGTCAACGAGGGGCAACAGTGACTGTCTTGTGGATTAATCGTTACAGACTAATCAGGTCTGTCTCTCTGAGAGTGCTGACTCAGCAGGGATCAGGTCCTATCGTGTCTTTAATCTCATCCCTCATACCCGCCCTTTGAGGAAGGTTTGGGGTGTTTGAGTAACCCCCCCCCCCCCAGTGGTTCGGGGTCAGGGGGTGTTTGTTAATTACCCCGGGGTCTCCCTGATGAGACACAAACTGGGGGATAAAGCGTCTACGTTTTGGGATGGATTCAGCAGAAGTTTTGCTATCGTAGCATTTCTTAATCCCGTGTTCAGCGTCTTCCTGGAGCTCGCAGGGATCCGTCTGAGGGGAATAAACGCTGAATCCAGACTCTCACAACAACAACAACAACAACAACAACAACAACCAGCGCACACTACACAAACAGAAAAAAGACAAAAACAGCAGCTTGAACGTTTATCTGGTAACAATGAAAAATGTGAAGCCAAGCAGATTTTGAAACCTGGGGAGTCTAGAGACACGTAATGCCTAACGGGACCTCACTGAGACCTAGGACCACATGGGTCCAAAGTGGGTCCAAAGTGGGTCCAAAGCAGGACTTGAGTACTCATCCTACAGGACCAGTAACCATGGCACCAGTAGGAATGTGTCATCATGATATTCACCTTGTGCAGAACCTAAAAATCAAGTGAATGTGGGGGCGCTGGTGGTCCGGTGGTTAGAGCGCACGCCCCATGTACGGAGGCTTTAGTCTTCCAAACGGGCGGCCCAGGTTGGAATCCCACCTGTGGCTCCTTTCCCACATTTAAAAATGTTTTTAAAAAAAATCAAGCGAATGTGGACGGAGCAGCAAGAAGAGAAAATATGATCACAGTGAGGCGACATGCTGAGCAGACAAAGCTCGACGGTGACCTTTTGGTTGAATCGCTTTTAGAACTTTGGAGCGGCTCGTTGAAGAAGAACAACGCAGAGTTGCTAAACACTGGCGGTTAGCTTGTGCTAACTCGCTAAATGATCTGCTCTTCCATTAAAACAAATGTTATATCCTCAGATAGCGTGCAGCGTAGCTACAAGCTGTAAACATACACGCTAACCCTGCGGTGAGCGTGCACCTCTGGTGGCGGTGAGCTCAGGAGGAGGGGCGCAGTTTGAATGTTATGAGGAGCAACCAACATTTCTACAGACTCTTGGGGTTGCAAAGAGGTGGAACATTTCAGGTACATTTCCAGAAACTCTCCCTGGGAAGTTAAGCTGGGGAATTTTGTAAATATATATCTTATTTAGTATCTAACTTTTCAGCTAGCTATCTACTGTATGAATACATTTTTATGTGATATTTGCAGATTAAACATTAATACCATACTTCACATTTTTTAAATATATTACTCCATAATATCATCAAAGCTTTATCACTTTATTTAATCCACAGGATAAAATGTGTGGCTTCAATAGTCTTGTGCTCTGGTCCAGGTTTCTAGAAATCATGAGTGCATGTGATGGAGAAGTGCACTGTGCATGTAGGGGGCGTGGCCTCATTAGCCCTGCAGTAAGCAGTGTGCTATTCAAGTGTACTTGCATGAAATCTAGTTGTTTTAGTCAAGACAATGCTTAACTATATTTTCCCGAACTATTCTTAAGATCCTGTTAAGGGCTAACCTTCAATTTTCCCGTTTTATTCCCATAAATTCCCGTTTATTCCCATGGAAACTTTGAAATTCCCAGAATTTTGCATTTTGCATTTCTACTGAATCCACCTGAGTCTGTTCCTGCAGTCTAGAAGTCGAGTTTCATTCCTGGGACAAGCATTTTTATTTCTGCTTTGTTTTGTTTGATTTTATTTGAGTGTTAAAAAGTAGAAAATGACTCAACGACTTAAGACAGAAGGACTGAGAGCGAGACGAGACGAGTGCATCTCAAATCAAAGTAAACTCTCTAAGTTTCATTGTGACAGTGAAGTCACTGAGTTAGCTCTAAGATTGGCATAAAGTGTCTTTAAATATATTTTAATTGGCCAGAGTGCACCTGAGAACAAGAAACTATCTTTGCAAAGAAAAACTGTATCAACTCGACTAAAGCTGTTAAAATATAACTAAGAGGAAGGATGAGTAACCTTGAAGAAATCGAGTCAATTAAACTCCAGAGTGAAACATTATTCAACTGCGTGGTTTCTCCGTGCTGTCAGATTCAATCACTGCTCTGACTTTAAACGACGTGTCTGCGAGTCGTTAGTGAGGTTTAAAAACTTTGACTCCATCGTCACACATCTGTAATCTCAGACTCTGATGCTTCTTATTCTCACGTCTTGTTAGGGCAGCCTCTGCACTGATCTGTTTCCTGTTTCTGACTGATACAGTAAACGGCTCTGTTCTTAAACCTCATCACACTCTGAGGCAAAGTTTGGGGAGCGTGCACGAGAGCGACGGGAAGTTCTGGATTCTCCTGAGGGACTCTGGAATACCGAGTGTGAGCGCGTGCAGAGAGAAGGAATAAAGGTTAAAGATTAAAAAGAGAAAAAACAAATAATCAGACGTCTCTCTCCTTCCTTCACTCACTCGGAGTAAAGAAAACCCCCGAGGCTGTGAGGCGCCGCCAGCAGCCGTCATTAACACAGAAAGAAAGAGACGGGGGAGAGGGGGGGAGGGAGGGGGAGACGTTTGTTCTGTTGTTGTTTTCAGATTTCTTTTCCCCGCGTCCTGCTGCTTATTGGTTTAGAGCGGAGGAGGAAGAGGAGCGAGGGACAAACACAAACAAAGAGACAAACATCAAATCTGTCGACCTCAAGGGAGCAGCAGAACCCACTAATGAGCTGTGACAGCGAGGGGAGAGGAGAGGAGAGGAGGAGAGGAGGGGAGGAGAGAGGAGAGGAGAGGAGAGGAGAGGAGGGGAGGAGAGGAGACGAGATGAGACAAGAGGAGAGGAGAGGAGGGGAGAGGAGGGGAGGGGAGGGGAGAGGAGAGGAGAGGAGAGGAGAGGAGAGGAGAGGAGAGGAGAGGAGGGGAGAGGAGAGGAGAGGAGAGGAGAGGAGAGGAGACGAGAGGAGAGGAGACGAGAGGAGGGGAGGAGACGAGACGAGACGAGACGAGACGAGACGAGAGGAGAGGAGGAGAGGAGAGGAGAGGAGTGGAGGAGAGGAGAGGAGGGAAGGGGAGGGGAGGAGAGGAGAGGAGAGGAGAGGAGAGGTGAGGAGAGGAGAGGAGAGGACAGGTGAGGTGAGGTGAGGAGAGGAGAGGAGAGGAGAGGACAGGTGAGGAGAGGAGAGGAGAGGAGAGGAAGGAGGAGAGGAGGAGAGGGAGGGAGAGAGGAGAGGAGAGGAGAGGAGAGGAGGAGGGAGAGGAGACGAGATGAGACAAGAGGAGAGGAGAGGAGGGAGAGGAGAGGAGAGGAGAGGAGAGGAGAGGAGAGAGGAGGAGGAGAGGAGGAGAGGGAGAGGAGAGGAGAGGAGAGGAGGGGAGGGGAGGGGAGGAGAGGAGTGGAGAGGAGAGGAGACGAGACGAGAGGAGAAGACGAGACGAGAGGAGAGGAGAGGAGAGGAGACGAGAGGAGAGGAGAGGAGACGAGAGGAGGGGAGGAGACGAGACGAGACGAGACGAGAGGAGAGGAGAGGAGGAGAGGAGGGGAGGAGAGAGGAGAGGAGAGGAGAGGAGAGGAGGGGAGGAGAGGAGAGGAGACGAGATGAGACAAGAGGAGAGGAGAGGAGGGGAGAGGAGAGGAGAGGAGAGGAGAGGAGAGGAGAGGAGAGGAGAGGAGAGGAGAGGAGAGGAGAGGAGAGGAGAGAGGAGAGGAGAGGAGAGGAGGGGAGGGGAGGGGAGGAGAGGAGTGGAGAGGAGACGAGACGAGAGGAGAGGAGAGGAGAGGAGACGAGAGGAGAGGAGACGAGAGGAGGGGAGGAGACGAGACGAGACGAGACGAGACGAGACGAGAGGAGGAGAGGAGAGGAGGGAAGGGGAGGGGAGGAGAGGAGAGGAGAGGAGAGGAGAGGTGAGGTGAGGTGAGGTGAGGAGAGGAGAGGAGAGGACAGGTGAGGTGAGGTGAGGTGAGGTGAGGAGAGGAGAGGAGAGGACAGGTGAGGAGAGGAGAGGAGAGGAGAGGAGAGGTGAGGTGAGGAGAGGAGGAGGAACAGCATTCAGAGCATTGACTGTTTTTAAACATGACGTCACATCTCCACCTCCTCCTGTTGTACAAAAGTGAAGCCAAAGTCCCCGCAGCAGACGCTGAGATACTGTGCAGGGATTGGCTGGTATTTGATGTCCCGCCTCTTCCTCTAACAGAACACACACCTCAAACAAGAAGAGATGCTAAAGTCGTCCTCATGTCACTCACCTTCGTCCTCGTCGTTGGCGGTGACCGTGATGAGGACGTAGCCGACCTCCTTGTCTTCCTCTACGCTCACCTCGTAGACCGGCTGGGGGAACGCCGGCGCGTTGTCGTTAACGTCCGTGATGAAGATCCTGACGTAGGCCGTGTCTGAAGACGGGACAGATTCATGATGAGATGATGGAAACATTTCTCAACACAATGAATGAACTGGATGAAGGAGCTCTTCTCACCGGTGTTGGGCTGCCCCTGCTGACCCGGTCTGGAGGACTCGGAGCCGTCCTGCGATTGGACCTCGATCAGGTAGGACGCTTTCTGCTCGCGGTCGAAGGACGCTCGGGTGACGATGACGCCGCTGCGAGAGTCGATGCTGAAGAACTGAGAGTCCCCGCTCTCGTCTTTCAGGATCACGTAGTGGATCTGAGGAAGGAGGAGAAGAAGAAGGAGACATAAGAGAAGCTGAAGAAGTTAACAGACAGTAAGAGAGCTGTTATCTTTCCTCACCTTGCCGTGCAGACCCGAGTCCAGGTCCGTTGCCGACACCTGAGCGACCGAGGTGCCAATCTCCGCCCCCTCGGGAACCGTGGCCTCGTAGGTGGACGACAGGAAGAAAGGGACGTTGTCGTTCACGTCTGAAAATCATGGAAAAAAAAAGAAGTGGTTAAAAAAAGCTTGATTAATCATTTTTGTTTTTCTGTTGTTGGCAGGAGGACTCGAGCAGTCTGTCATCTCCTCTCCTCTCCTCTCATCTCCTCTCTCCTCTCCTCTCCTCTCATCTCCTCTCTCCTACTCTCCCCTCCTCCCCTCCTCTCCCCTCTCCTCTCTCCTCTCATCTCCTCTCCTCTCATCTCCTCTCTCCTCTCCTCTCCTCTCATCTCCTCTCTCCTACTCTCCCCTCCTCCCCTCCTCTCCCCTCTCCTCTCTCCTCTCCCCTCTCCTCCCCTCCTCCTCTCCTACTCTCTCCTCCCCTCCCCTCTCCTCTCCTCTCCTACTCTCTCCTCTCTCCTACTCTCTCCTCCCCTCTCCTCTCTCCTACTCTCTCCTTCCCTCTCCTCTCATCTCCTCTCTCCTCTCATCTCCTCTCCTCTCCTCTCCCCTCCTCTCCCCTCTCCTCTCCTCTCTCCTCTCCTCTCCTCTCCCCTCTCCTCCCCTCCTCCTCTCCTCCCCTCCCCTCTCCTCTCCTCCCCTCCTCTCATCTCCTCTCCTCTCCTCTCCCCTCCTCTCCCCTCCTCTCTCCTCTCCTCCCCTCTCCTCTCATCTCCTCTCCCCTCCTCTCCCCTCTCCTCCTCTCTCCTCTCCTCTCCTCTCCTCCCCTCTCCTCTCCCCTCCTCTCCTCCCCTCTCCTCTCCTCCTCTCTCCTCCCCTCTCCTCTCTCCTCCTCCCCTCTCCTCCCTCCTCTCCTCTCCTCCTCCCCTCTCCTCTCCTCTCCTACTCTTTCCTCTCCTCTCCTCTCTCCTCTCCTACTCTTTCCTCTCCTCTCCTCTCCTCCCCTCCTCTCCTCTCCTCTCTCCTCTCCTACTCTTTCCTCTCCTCTCCTCTCTCCTACTCTCTCCTCTCCTCTCCTGGGAGTCAGTCCGTGGTTTCAGACGTCCATCAGAACGCCAGTCTCCCCTCGCTAATGAAGACAGAGTTATTAGTGAGGAATTATCCTCCCAACACCGTGAAGAGTCCACAAAGCAGCTTGTCAGCTCACTTTTCTAGCTCCGCTAAGCCAATTACAGCGTCCGATGTGGGTTTGTTCAAAGCCACTCAAAGTGTTTTCTCCTGATTGGGAAATGAGTCAGTGTTAAAAAATGAGGCGGCGTGGAGCTCACACATCCAGTCGCCGCTGTTCTCTTTCTTTCTTTTTTTTAAACTTCAGGGACGAGCAGATATATGAAGTCCATTATTCCTCCAGCAGGTTGGTTCACTATAGAGCTGCAGACGCTCCCACATCACAGCAGCTCTGATGGTCACCGCTGAACCGTCACTTCTTTATGACGGCCTAACTATGGATCATATTTTACCCATGGTTCATAGTTCATTGGAAAAGTTGCTGCACTTAAAGGGATACTTCACCCATTTGCATTAATCTTTGTATCATTAGAGACCTGGTAGTATTTTTGAATGGTCGTGCACCCCGCCCTCATTTTCCCCTGAGATGTGAAATCTTTGTATTTCTGAGTCTGTAAAGGAGCTTCCAGTGATTTTTGCGTCATTGGAAGCTGTTACAGTTAGCGGGGTGAAACTACAACGCTAGTTCCTCATATTTTCGACGACTGGAGCTACAGACCAATCACAGATCAGTGGGTGGGAACTCACTCCCAGAATCTAAACTTAACGTCCGCCATATTGCTAGGAAGCTATGCTAACAGGCTCTATGGAGAAAGCTGATAATGGAGAAAAAATATAAATATAGCCGCGAGACGGCTGCTGCAGACAGACCGGTCTTGTGTTTTGGCTGCTATGGCCACCAGGGCCGCCGCTGGCTGCTAGCCACTGGTCGCTGGCCATTGGGGCCGCCGCGACACAAGACCGGCCTGTCGGCAGTAACTGTCTCGCGGCTATATTGCTGGCCGCCGCCGGCCGCTGCCATCTCAGCAGCCGAGACATCAGCGGCTGTGAGGACGAGGAGCCCGGGCCGGGTCGAGCTGGGGCGGACTGGTAGTGTCGGTGCTCTCACTGTTTGTCTATGGACACAGACACAGAGTCTGTTTTCTGACAGGAATTTACAAGATGAATTCTGGAAGAAATCTCTGAATCAGTTGAGGAAACGGCCGTATGTGTTGAAGTAAATATGTAAATAGAGGACCTTAGTGGGAGTGGCCTGCGGTGCTGTGCATTCTGGGATTTGGTGTCTTTCATCCACACGAGCCAAAAAGACACTTTCTGCCTTTTCACGGCCAAGAAGACAAACTTCAAAATGTATTTCACATTTCTACATATATGACCCAATGTCAATACATATTCATGTTTCAACGGGTGAAGTATCCCTTTAAACGTGACCATAAGAGAGTAAGACATTTATGACCACGCCCCGCCCTCTCACCTGTCACGTTGACGTAGACGGTCGTGAAGGACGCGAGCGGCACGGCGGCGACGTTCTGGACTCTGACCCTGAGCGTGAAGAAGCGAGTCGTCTCGTAGTCCAGGTTCTCGGCCACCAGGATGGACGCCGAGCTGTCGGCCCGGTTCGGCTTGACGTAGAACCGGACGGGCATGTTGGTCTCCGGGACTTGACCCTCCTCCAGGTTGTAGGTCACGCGGGGGTCACCGAGCGGGGACGTGGCCTTGATGGTCTGAGGGGAGGGACAGAGGGGAGGACATTGAATCACACTTTGAATTGTGTGTTTTTGTGTCAGCGCTGTGTGAGAGAACAGTCACTTCACATCTTTAGAGGGTCATCTCTGATAAAGTCGGTGGTTTCTGGACGGTTTTGCAGAATATTAACAGACCTCACCCCTCAGATTGAGCTCATGAAATAGAGAGAGTAATATGCAGCTCTGCACAAACACTGCTGCAGACCTAGCCATAACAACAACTCCCACATGTCATCACAATCCAGCTCAGAATAAAAGCCAAAGAAGAAGAAAGAAGACGTGATGACATCATTTTACTACACAGCTGTTTGCCGTCGGCAGCAAACCGTTCATCATCATAACGGCTCTAACGTCTCCCAGATCCATAAACCAAAACACTCACTGACAGTATGACAGTTTAAGATACACAACTGTACGACTAAGAATGCAGCGTTTCAACGGTCAGAGCGTCAGATCCTTATATGGACATCAGGCGCTGAGCGAGGAAAGTCCAGAGGTTTGAACGACCTAAAAAGGTCTCAGATCAGTTTTCTGATGATGCTTTCTGTGTGAAAAAATATGTGATTGGATCCGTGTGTGTGTGTGTGTGTGTGTGTGTGTGTGTGTGTGTTCTTTGTCCTGATAGCATCCACCAGCAGCAGAGGTTTTAAGAGTCATATTATTCTCTTGACTGCAGTGAGCTGACCTTAGAGAGAGAGAGAGAGTATGTGTGTGTGTGTGTGTGTGTGTGTGTGTGTGTGTGTGTGTGTGTCTGTGTGTGTGCGTGTGTGTGTGTGTGTGTGTGTGTGTGTGTGTGTGTGTGTGTGTGTGTGTGCGTGCTTTTAAGGCTCTTGTTCTTCCTGACCACACACTCCGGCCTCGGCAGGGAAGGATTGTGTTTTTCACGGTTGAGTGATGCGACCACAATTTAATGTTCTGAGCGTAAGGGTATGACCTGTACTGTTCGACACACACACACACACACACACACACACACACACACACACACACACACACACACACACACACACACACACACACACACACACACACACACACACACACACACACACACACACACACACACACACACACACACACACACACGGAGGACTCTTTGCTCCACACATATACAGGAAGGAACACATCGATTCTTCTGATTCATGCAGCGACAGAACAGATGTTTAGAATATGAATAGTCATTTAAACTTTCATAAACCCGTCACCGATCATCAGAGTGTTTTTAGTGTTTCACATCTCGTCTCAAACATCTCGTCTGTTTGTACCATAGGCTGCACATACGAGCTGACGGCGTCCCTCAGCCTCCTTCTGTTGAAGCGGGTGAAGCCAGGACAGCACCATGACGGGCGCTCACATGTTGTGAATATGAAACCAGACTTGGTGCAGTAGGAAAATCGGTGTTGATAGCATGCGGCTATCTCTACTGAAAACACACATTTAACTGATTAAAGGTCAAAGGGCCCTCAGGTGGGTCCAGTCCAGGGAACAGGTTATTGTGTCGGGATGAAGCAGACACTCTTTATGGAAGTTCAATCACTTTTGTATTAGTGTTAGAGGACGTGCATTAAAAACTCTTTTTCCTGTGATGACAGTTCCTTTGAGTTGTTTTCTTGTTGTCTCATGAAATCAAAGTTGTGTGACTGAGGAACAAGGAGAGCCGGCGACAAGCACTTTCTCAACATCTCAAGAAATGAACTCTTTATCACGGGAAAACCAGCGTGGTTATCCTGAGATATCAACAAGAATAAGTCTAGATCTGAAGATCTCAGAGTGATGTATGAATGTTTGTCCGCTCAGGGCTTCCATATTAAAGTGCAGTTAGTGCAAACCTGAAGCCGATGGCTCCTTTGTACACCACAAAGACCCGGTCCGGGACATGGGTTAGCTCGCCGTCTGCAGCCCGCGGCTCCATTAAAAAAAGAGAAACGGTTCACCTTGAAGCAGCTGCAGTCTTTGTTTCCTGCAGAGGTTACATGTTCCCTCACAGAGACACGCAGACACGCTGAGTGAGAAACGCTGTCTGCAACTTCAAACACCAAAACCCTCTCAACACTCTCTCTCTCTACCGCCGACCAGAGCAGCTCGAACGCCCCTTTAAAGACACTCTCATGTCTTTTCTACCCACACACACACACACACACACACACACACACACACACTTGTTGACACAGTTGCAGCGAGCACATTAAAGTTCAAAGGAAATCAATTCCATGCTAATTATGAAGGGACAGGTAGAGGAGGCAGGCAGCAGGTGAAAGTAGACCTCTCTCTCTCTCTCTCTCTCTCTCTCTCTCTCTCTTAGCTCCTCCCTCTGGGTCCGCCCGGAGGTCTCCTTCTAGTGTGACTCAAATGGGGGAAAGCCCAAAGGACTCTGGGAATGTGCCTGACTTCCTGCTGGGAATATCGACACAGCTTTTACTTAAGTTAAGGACCGGATGGCTTGTGGCACCAGCACCAGTTCTCCTGCAGACAGGAACCCCCCTTAAAGACCCCCAGGAGACAAGGCTGACTAGATCAACAAACTTCCAGGACCAGGAAATAATCCTGCAGGGGGAAGTTAATGTAAGGAAACCAAACGTAAATCCCTTTTCTCTCAAGTCTTGACACTCTGCTTCCTCCACACACGACCTGATGTTTGATGCTCCACCAGCGTTCACGTTCTCTCTTTAAAGATTATTTTATCGCCTCTTTGTCTTTATTGATAAGACACCTGCAGAGAGCGGGGCAGACATGCATCAAAGGGTCGAGGTCAGGAGTTGGACCTGCAGCCGATGTGTCGAGGACTGTAGGACTTTACCTTGACTATTTCTCTACTAAAACTGTTAATCTGTTGAAAACTGGACAATATTTAAACATCAAAAGTTCAATCTATACATGAACCGTGCAATATGTACGCTGTTAATCCATCAGGTGTATTCATATTTGTAAATATTGTTTATATTTTCAATGACCTGCGCTTGAACATAGCTTATTATTTATACTACTTTATTATTGCTTTCACTTGGTACTTATGCTTATTATATTGTTATACTATTTTTATTTTATTTGATATTGTGAATCTGTACTTCCTGCTGATTTTTGGTGTTATGAGCAACTGTAGCAAACAAATCTCCCCCTGGGATTAATAAAGTATTTCTGATTCTGATTCTGATAGCCTGTGAGAGTTCAGAGATCCTCCTTACCCCATCCTCCATTATCTGACAGGAAGAAGAAAGCCTGTAAGGGCTATTGGCTATGTGCGTTTTTCGGCTAAGCCTGAGGGTATTGATAACACATAAGATGGATTACAGGTCAAGACTTCCTTTATGTAAACTTGTCAAACGCCCCCTTTCACAATGCCAGGTCACGACCGGGACTCCGTCTCCTTTGTGACGCCTCACAGTCAGTGTGACTCTCACAGAGATTTGATCACATCTTAAAGGAGATTATTAAAAAGATAACTTGTTTTTGGAAATTGGTTCAAAAATTGGATTTCAGGGATTTCATTTTCTGCCTCAACAAACAGACTATTTACCTGCGTGCAACGAAAAGCTTTCTCAAGTGTGATTAGTCAATTCACCTTCGACTACTCAATGAAACCAGAACATTTACAATACCAACATGTTGTCAAGCACCTGCAGAGTTTCCACTCGTGTTCAGAATTCTGATAAAAGACTTAGTACCAACAAACCTTGAAAGGCTTTTTATCTTTTTCAGGTAAACAAAACATTTCATTACAAATGATGCTGAGTGATGAAGCTGCAACAACAAACACCACATCTTTGAGCACTACTTTATTCTCCACTAAAGAGGCTTTGAAGGACCAATCAGTGAGATGTGTAGAGAGTGAGATGATAAAGGTATCTTACTATCAGACATTAAGGAAACATGTTGAAGTGCTGGCCTCTCTGACAACAATGCAGCAGTCAGTATGTCCTCCTTCTAACTTTAGATTCTGATCCTGAATGCTCTGGATTTGTTTGGACCAGAGAAGGTAGGCGCTTTTAAGACGACCCCCACACAGCCGTTTTGGACGCCCCTCGGTTTGTCAGATATGAGAG
>NC_083622.1:978184-990684 GCF_963584025.1 Labrus mixtus | reverse complement strand
TACGAATCCTGTTCTGAGGCTACAAGTGATTGACAACATGTGTTAATAAATCAGATCAGGTCTGAATCATCATAAGCTCTGCAGCGTCTCGTCGCTCACCACTATCTTGGCGTCTCTGGCGGTGTTTTCCGGCACGGTCACCCAGTACTCGGGCTTCTCCCAGTGCGGCGGCTGGTTGTGCACGTTGGTGATGATGACGGTGAGCTCCACGGAGCTGCTGCGGTTTCCTCCATCCGACGCCACGATCTGCTGGTTGATCCTGGACGTCTGCGGGGAGGAGACACAAAAAAGGTCATTTAGACAGAGCGAGGAAACCGGTCTCTCCCGCTGAGGACTTAATCACGGCGGCGTCTTTTTATCAGCTCTCTGCAGGACGCGGATCAGATTTAAAGGTCAGGACGGGTGAATCAGGAGAGAATATCTCCTCCAGGCGTCCGCACAACTTTTATAAAAAAACTCTTGCAACAGTGCAGAAAACACTTCTTATGTTTTAGACAATCAGCAAATGAAATAAAATAAAAAATAAACTGTTGATCTTTGGTGAGCTCATAAAAACAGGATAAGAAGGGGGTGGGGGGGGGGTGGGGGGGCGCGACTCTTTCTTTGCTTAATAAATGACTGAAGTGTTGATTCAAAGATCAGTGGCAGTGAGAGGCGAGAAGAAGAAGAAGAGGAACAGTCGGCATCATTTATAACAGACGTCTGTGTGACAGATAGACTTCAAAACATCCTCACTTCAGTTTTCTGCTCGACTGTTTGACTTTAGATTGTTCAAAGAAGAAAAAAAAAAAAAAACAACAAACTGATTAAAAATTCAAGATAACAGCTGCTGCCGCCAGAAACAGAACCTGCAGACTGTGGCCACCAAAGAACATCCTGGTGACTTTACTCCCCGGAAAGTGAATATTTCTGTCAGAGTCTGAAGTCCTGGCAGAGTGTTGTGTGTTTCTGCTCACAGCGGCACAACTCAAACATGTTCTGCACCTTTAAGAAAAAGCTAAAGACCCAGCTCTGTCATGAATACCTACTAACTTAATGATGATGGTCTCCATATTATTGATGATGATGATGGTAATGACGATGGTTTTTGTTTGATAACGACGACTTATAAGATGGTTTCTATACTGATTAGAGCTCTCAAGAACTGCCCTCAATGTTGTGCTTTGCCTCTGGTCACTTCCTGTCAGCACCTGTGTGTCCAATCAGACTCAAAGCTGATCGTTTGCTCTTACTGACATTGTTCCCTTTTTTCTAGATCCTTGCTTGTGTTGTTCTTACTCTCTGATGTACGTCGCTTTGGATAAAAGAGTCTGATAAGTCAATTGTAGAATGTTTAGAAAACTAAACTGGACCTCATCCTGACGACACCTCCACACTGAGACGATGGGGTTTGTTTGTGAACTTTGACCTCACACCAGAATTCATGCAGATATTTAAATTCAATTTACATGACACCTGATCATTTCTAACAACGACATTGGACAGGAAACTATGTAGTGAAATTAAAGATGGAGTCAGCAGCTTTCTCCTTCAAAATAAAATACAGACTTCTCCTAAAGTAATGACAGTCAGCAGCTTGTTCCTTCAAAATAAAAGACAGTCTTCTCCTAAAGTGAAGCTGCTCCATTGTCCCTTCTGGGCCTCCGTACATGTGTGGTGGTGACTGTGTCTGCAGAGACTCTGTCCTCTGACTGGATTTTACTGTTCTGATTTGTTCTGGTTGACTCGGGATGTTTGTGGGCGGAGCTGGTGTGTTTCCTCCAGCCAATGACAGCGCAGCAGGTGAGTTTAGGAGTGGATACTATTCAGTGATTGGACGAGATTCAAACTGTGTGAATATGACGGACGTGGACGTAGCAGCGAAGAAGAGAAAATATAATGAGAGTGAGGAGAAACACCAAGTGGATAAAGCTCGTTCTAAAACGAGGGTGAACCTTGTGTTGTCTTTTACCCGTGGACGTGGAGTTGGTCTACTTCCTGTTGGACAGGAAGGTGACAAACACCGGCGGATAGCTTGAGCTAGCGTGTGTTAGCTAGCAGTGTAGCTACAAGCAGTAAACGTACACACTACGTCCTGCAGGGGGCGGGGCTTCTGGAGGAGGAGGGGCCCAGTTTGAATGTTGTGTTTACAAACTGCAAAGAGAAGTGCTCCTGACTCCTCCTCCTTTAAAGATGAAATCTTTTGTCATTTAGGTGAATGAATAATGTCCTCACATCAGGAAATCTCACAACAACTTTAGAAAAATAAAAAAATAAAATGGATTCTCATTTTGTCAGCCAAAAGAAAACAGCCAAAACAAGTCGAATCAGCTGCAGAGATGTGACACCCAGAGAGACTTGGAAGAGAAGTGGTGGAAAGTCTTCTTGGCATCATTTTATTAAGAGAAGCAGAGAGACAGTGAAGACGCTGCAGGGAAAACAGAGCAGCTACAACTCTGCAGAGCTCGGCCCCATCAGCTTCCTTTACTTCAAAATAAAAGCCTGCAGAGAGGAAACGGTGGAGCAGTTGTGAAAAACTCCCATCATGCCAGACGGATTAATGTTTAAATGAAGCAACATGTTAAATGAACTAACTGAAGCAGCTCCACAGAGTCTCTTCTTCTGCTCCAACAACTGGGAGGAAGTCCACATCGATCATTCATCGCCTCTGTTTACACGTTTTCTATACATTCAATTTAGATGTTTAAAATTCAGAATAAAGTTTTTTTTTAAATAATATAATCCTCCCTCATCCAACAGCTGCTCATTCTGACTCCAATAAACTGACAACACAACCTCATCTTCACCGTCTTCATCACAGAAAACATCGTCTGCGTTCACACAGATGGGGGACAACATGATCGTTTGCTCTGGTCTGAATCATGGATCAGTTTGTTCCATTGTTGCATCAAGTTAAGTCTTTGTTCACACGGGGACTTTCACAAGAGGACCTAAATGTGTGATGAGCGAGGAAAATGCTCTCTGATTGGTCGGAATTAATCAAACACTAGCTGCCTCCTGATTGGCTGAGGCTGCTCCAAAGACTCTTTACAGTTTCTAATTGGACAGACGAGGACACGGACTGATGTCGGCTCTGCACATCCTCCTGAACCAGGACCACGTTAATCCTCCTGAACCAGGACCACATTAATCCTCCTGAACCAGGACCACGCTAATCCTCCTGAACCAGGACCACGTTAATCCTCCTGAACCAGGACCACGCTAATCCTCCTGAACCAGGACCACGTTAATCCTCCTGAACCAGGACCACATTAATCCTCCTGAACCAGGACCACGCTAATCCTCCTGAACCAGGACCACATTAATCCTCCTGAACCAGGACCACGCTAATCCTCCTGAACCAGGACCTTGCTAATCCTCTTGAACCAGGACCACATTAATCCTCCTGAACCAGGACCACGCTAATCCTCCTGAACCAGGACCACGCTAATCCTCCTGAACCAGGACCACGCTAATACTCCTGAACCAGGACCTTGCTAATCCTCCTGAACCAGGACCTCGCTAATCCTCCTGAACCAGGACCACATTAATCCTCCTGAACCAGAACCACGTTAATCCTCCTGAACCAGGACCACGCTAATACTCCTGAACCAGGACCTTGCTAATCCTCCTGAACCAGGACCACGCTAATCCTCCAAGCTAATACTCCTGAACCAGGACCACGCTAATACTCCTGAACCAGGACCTTGCTAATCCTCCACGTTAATCCTCCTGAACCAGGACCATGTTACTCCTCCACGTTAATCCTCCTAAACCAGGACCACACTAACCCTCCTGAACCAGGAACACGCTAATCCTCCTGAACCAGGACCACGTTAATCCTCCTGAACCAGGACCACGCTAATCCTCCTGAACCAGGACCACGCTAATCCTTCTGAACCAGGACCACGTTAATCCTCCTGAACCAGGACCGCGCTAATCCTCCTGAACCAGGACCACGCTAATCCTCCTGAACCAGGACCACGCTAATCCTCCTGAACCAGGACCACATTAATCCTCCTGAACCAGGACCACGTTAATCCTCCTGAACCAGGACCTGCTCATCCACCCAAACTGTTCCTGAAGCTCCGTCAGGTCTGTGGTCTTTAATGTTCAGTGATGATGAACAGAGAGGGACCGCGGTGGTTACTTCCTGCTGTGAGGTCGGATCGAGGTCGCTTCATGTTCTCACTACAAACAAACGAACCAGAGTCTGAAAACGCGGGACGAGTACACCTTTTCAAGCGGTCTCTGTACGGTTGTTTGGTCTGCACCAGGGTTTGATTGACATCTTTCAAACCAGAGTAAACAAAACGCACTAACCTGGCAAAGTCCCTAAATCACTCATGGTTCAACTCGTGGTCGGAGAGCGTCTAAATGGCGTTATATGTATTACTATCACTTCCTGTGTGGACAGTGTGAACACAAAAACCAGTAGCGAGGTCAAACATCCTGTTTGGAGAGAAATATGAAAAAGTTCCTCGTGTCCAAAAATCACCAAACAAGAACAGTTTGGAAAAGAGGGATGTGAATTTCTCATAAACAATTTCAACAGTTCTTAGCGCCTTCTGATCAGCCTCGTCTTTTTGTGAACAATCAGACGAGTCAGAGCACGAGAAACACTGTGGGGAACACACAGCTACACATGTACATATAATCAGACAAACACAAACACAGCGGAGCAGAAAAACAACGACCTTCATACAAACAGTCCCATGTTCTCTCAGTGGATGCATGTTAGCGCTCTGCCTCCATGTATATTTATGTGCAGAGATTCTTATCAAGGGAACGCCACGAGATGTGATACGGTCACGAATACATTACACGAGGATCTGTGTTTGTGTGTTCTTCTGTCTTTGTGAGGACCGTGTTTTAAAAAATGGAAATATTTCACAGAGAGCGGAAAACTTTCAGGACATTTAGACACTTCTGAATGTGAGAGCACTTTTTAGAAACACAAGATGTTTTTATAGATAATCATTTAAAGGTACAACATGTTCCACATAAATAAATCATAAAGTCTGTCCTGTGTAAATGTGTCTCTGAGTCATGACTGTCTACAATGAGGGAGAAGCTCGAGTCCCGCTGGCTGTGTTGTTGTCAGAGCCGTGTTTACATGGACGGGACGGCCGGCTCCTCCCCTTGTGTATAAAAGCTGTTTTAGTCAAGAACTAGAGAGAAGAAGAAGAACATACTCACTGATTATTTGGATGTTAGTAAGAGTTTTTAGATCACGCTCATTCTGTGTCAGTTTACATGAAATGTGAAGCTACGAGCTAACTAAAGAGCGCTAACATTAGCATGCTAACACAACAATGTGAAGCTACGAGCTAACTAAAGAGCGCTAACATTAGCATGCTAACACAACAATGTGAAGCTACGAGCTAACTAAAGAGCGCTAACATTAGCATGCTAACACAACAATGCAGGACACAGGAGATTGCAGCTCGAGACGAGGACGATTTTATCTGCCTCTTGGGCTTAATAGAGCTTAATTATGGTGCATTCTAATTCAGAACTTTTCTGTTTGAATATGAGAGGAGGGGGGTTGGAGGTGTGTCTCTGGAGGAGAGCGGAGGCTTCAGTATGGAGGAGGCGTGGCCAAACAGCAGTTTGTTTTGGTTTCATGCTGGAGCTCAGGGGCGACATCTACTGGATCAAAAAGTCACACATTCTTCCTTTAATAATATCTTATTATATATATATATTCCCCTTCATGTGTTATTTCAGAAGTGACGCTTTAAGTCATCAGGAGCTAGTCTCAATGTTTGGTCCTCACAAGTATAGTAAGAATACAGAAATGTGACTCTGACCTGAGAGATGGGGTGGTTGACGTAGATCCAGCCCGTACTGGGGTTGATGTGCAGGTAAGCCGGCTTCTGATTGGACAGAGAGTACGTGATGGCCGAGTTGCTCCCCTGGTCGTCATCGTGTGCCGCCGCTCGCAGGAAACTAGTCCCGACGGGAGTGTCCTCACGCAGGAAGTCTGTGAGAGAGAGGAGGGATGAAGAGTCAGAGTCTGATGCTGCAAAGAGTGTAAAAACTAATTTCCCCTCACAGGATCAATAAAGTATAAATTATTATTATTTATTATTATTATTATTATTATTATTTAATTATTATTATTATTTATTATTATTATTATTTTATTATTATTATTATTATTATTTATTATTATTTTATTATTATTTTATTATTATTATTATTTTATTATTATTATTATTTATTATTATTATTATTTTATTATTATTTTATTATTATTATTATTTTATTATTATTATTATTATTATTATTATTATTATCATTAGTATTTAATGGGAGTGTCTCGTCCTTTTCTGATTACAGCCGACTCTAAACGAGGGACATGATCCAGTGTTTCTGTTTGTGTTGTAAATTATAACCATTACTGACACTCAGTATTACATCATAATAAACCAGACGGATGTATTTGATGATTGCACATATTTTTACTGCAAAAACAACCTTTTCCCCAAGGTGCTTTTAAGAGTTTTTAATGAAGAATTGTAGTTTTATATTGAAACCATCGTCTGTCCTCATGTCAGATAACAAACCTCCATCACATGACGTCCACCTGCAGCAGCTACAGAAGAACTCGTGCTGTGGCGGAGGCCTGGATCTAAAGTAGTCCACTGAATGCATTACGTCTGACTGAGCACATTGTGAAAGCATGTTCTGTGATGGTAAGCAGATATTATAATAATGGGAGCGCAGCGTTTGTGTCCTGTCAGCACCGTGTCACCTCATTTTGTCATTTCTGGGTCTCATGCTGCAAAGTCAACAGATGCATTTTTTTTATACATTTATAAACATAACCTCCAATCCTGCTGACTGTGATGAGCGTCAGTGCTGATCACACAACAAAATAAAATAAAAAAACAGAGCGGAGCGCAGATCTGCCGCTCGGTTTCCTCTGGAAGACTGTGTTTCATGCACCGTGTCAACAATAATAATAATAATAATAATAATGTCCTTTTTTGTATTCCTGAGTCCCAGAGGAAACATCTCTACTGAATATCAAAGTCAGGTCCTGCTGAGTCTGATGAGCGTCAGAAGAGAAGACCTCATACGGTTCACTTCTACACACAAAGCAGATTGGAAGGAGCTCCATCTTATGGTGCTAAATTAAATCAGCTGTGTTTATAATATGAAGCTTCCAGTCCAGGGTGTACCGCGCCTCTCGCCTCCCAGAACAGGACAAGCAGCATAGATAATGGATGAACTGTTTTTATATAGAAGCTTTAAAACCACTATTACTATCTATTACTACTAATAATCACTATTATTATTATTATTATTATTAATAATACTGGTAAGTTACAAACTCAACTGGAACATTTTAGTCAATTCAATCAAGAATCATTTAAAAACATGACATCCAGTGATTTTTCCAGAAACAGTCAGATCAATCAAATGTTCCTTATTTAAGAAAAGTGAAGAACACAAGATGAACAAGAAGCTGAACAGAGGTGGTGTCTGGATCACTTCCCCCATTTGTACAGGAAACCCCCTACACATGCACACACACACACACACACACACACACACACACACACACACACACACACACACACACACACACACACACACACACACACACACATGCAAACACACGTTCACACACTCCCCTGAGGTAAATGAATGCATGTCCCAGAAACATTTCAATCTGCCTGTTTAATAGTTAATGAGCCACTCAGAGTGTTTCTCTAATCTGATGAGGAGAACTTCTGACACAACGCTTATCAAAACACATATTTGCACACGTCGTAAACAAACATGGACCTGCGGGAGGCGGCGGCAGCGGCGGCGAATATTTCATCAGTCTTAAGAGCTTTCCAGGATTACAAGGATGCAGACTGATGGATGATCACAAACAGAAGATTTCCATGTTTCACCTGTTTCTGTCCTCTACCTTGACACACACACACACACACACACACACACACACACACACACACACACACACACACACACAGCAGCGTCCGTGCTGTACAGTAAGAGGACAGCTTAGCGCACAGATGTTAGCGTGGGCGGCTCCAGAAGAGACCAAACCTTTTAACCCGGACTATGTCGCTGCCTTGTTTCACACTTGCAGACGCGCGGGGGGAAAAAATCAAACTGAGAAGAGTGTGAGTTAGAAAACCACTCTAACTCACACTCAACACTAAGTTCAACACTGCAGCACTGACAGTAGAAGAAGACGCACTACGACTTATAGAAGTAAGTCAACCAGAAGCTACAGTATGAATATGGGACATTTTGACAACAGAAGGAATAACAGTTACCACAGAGACAGTCTCAGTCCCCCTCACCCCTCTTAAGCCTGGCTCACACTGTGCGATTTTTCACTGATTGTCTAAAAGTCGGGGTGGCATGTCAGCTCACACTGTACGACTGAATCTGTTACAAAGCCCGACCAGACCTTGAGATTGATGTGCCGGCACGGCTGGAGAGTTCACACTGTACGAGTGAAATCGGGACGGAGCGTTGACAGTTGTGAATAAAGTTTCATTTGAAAAAAACAAAGGAGGACGGTTGGTGAAAGAGAAGGAAGTGGAAGTTGTTGAAGGATAGAGGAAAGTTGATACAATCGTAGATATATGGAGACAAGTTTCAGAAAAGTGCTGCACTGATGATCTGCGCTGGTCGCCATGACTACAGTCCTCCCTCTCTCGTGATTGTAGTCACACACAACTTCTGCCGGACCCTTTCAGGACGTAATCATCAAGATTTTTTAATTCCAAATATCAAACATGTTTGAAATAAATCGAGGCGTCCCCGACGATCGCCGGGCAGATCGGGGACGTTAAGATTGGATCTTTGGACCGCTCACACTACGAGATAATCTGAGCAGATAATCGTTTCTGAGCAGCCTCGAGTCGGGAGAGACCCTGAGATTGTCGGGAAGGAAGAATCAGAGCTCAAATCGGCCCGATGATCCTGCAGAGTGAGCCAGACTTTACCCCTTTACCAGTTCTTGTTGCAGCGGAGGGGCAGGGTGATTGTGATCTCCCAGAATGCACTGCGCTTCACATCACACAGAATGACAACAAAAGAGCGTAGCAGCTGCAGATCAGAGACTCACACTGGTAGCGGCTGTTCTCAAACTTTGGGTCGTTGTCGTTCTGGTCGGCGATGAGGACGGTGATCTGACAGATCCCTATGAGCGGCTCCTCGGCCTGATCTGTGGCCGTCACCGACAGCGTGAACTCCCTCTGACGCTCCCGGTCGAAGCTCGCCGTCGTGGTGATCACACCTGACGAGCAAACAGGAAACACACCAACGGTGATTCTTCACTTTTTCAATGAACACGACTGATATTAAAAATAGAGATGTGGAACTCACCGGTGTCAGGGTCGATGTCAAACCCGGACGACACGCCGTCTCTGTGCATGATGCCGTACTTGACCTCCCCGTTGACGCCCATGTCGGCGTCGCGGGCCTGGACTCGCAGGACAAACGTCCCCGGAGGCAGATTCTCCAGGACCACGGCGTTCAGACTGTAGTTCTGACACTGAGAGCACAAACAGGACGAGGAGAGACTGGAGTCAGAACGAGACTCAAGAGGGACGACAGAGAACTCTGTAAAGATGTAGTACATCCATCCATCATCCATCCATCATCCATCCATCTATACATCATCCATCCATCCATCTATACATCTATACATCCATCCATCATCCATCTATACATCTATACATCCATCATCCATCTATACATCCATCATCCATCCATCATCCATCATCCATCCATCTATACATCATCCATCCATCTATACATCATCCATCCATCTATACATCCATCCATCATCCATCTATACATCTATACATCTATCATCCATCCATCATCCATCCATCATCCATCCATCATCCATCCATCTATACATCATCCATCATCCATCCATCTATACATCATCCATCCATCTATACATCATCCATCCATCCATCTATACATCTATACATCCATCCATCATCCATCTATACATCCATCATCCATCTATACATCCATCATCCATCTATACATCCATCATCTATACATCCATCCATCCATCCATCATCCATCTATACATCTATACATCCATCATCCATCCATCATCCATCTATACATCTATACATCCATCATCCATCTATACATCCATCATCCATCTATACATCCATCATCTATACATCCATCATCTATACATACATCCATCCATCCATCATCCATCCATCTATACATCCATACATCATCCATCCATCCATCTATACATCTATACATCCATCCATCATCCATCTATACATCTATACAGCCATCATCCATCTATACATCTATACATCCATCATCCATCCATCTATACATCTATACATCCATCCATCATCCATCCATCTATACATTATCCATCCATCCATCTATACATCTACACATCCATCATCCATCCATCCATCATCCATCATCCATCCATCTATACATCCATCATCCATCATCCATCTATACATCCATCCATCATCCATCATCCATCCATCATCCATCTATACATCCATCCATCTATACATCATCCATCCATCCATCTATACATCTATACATCCATCCATCATCCATCTATACATCCATCATCCATCTATACATCCATCATCCATCCATCTATACATCATCCATCCATCCATCTATACATCTATACATCCATCCATCATCTATCCATCATCCATCCATCCATCATCCATCCACCATCCATCATCCATCCATCCATCCATCATCCATCATCCATCCATCATCCATCCATCCATCATCCATCCATCATCCATCCATCCATCATCCATCCATCTATACATCTATACATCTATACATCCATCCATCATCCATCCATCTATACATTATCCATCCATCCATCTATACATCTACACATCCATCATCCATCCATCCATCATCCATCCATCTATACATCCATCATCCATCATCCATCTATACATCCATCCATCATCCATCCATCATCCATCTATACATCTATACATCCATCCATCTATACATCATCCATCCATCCATCTATACATCTATACATCCATCCATCATCCATCTATACATCCATCATCCATCTATACATCCATCATCCATCTATACATCCATCATCCATCCATCTATACATCATCCATCCATCCATCTATACATCTATACATCCATCCATCATCTATCCATCATCCATCCATCCATCATCCATCCACCATCCATCATCCATCCATCCATCCATCATCCATCCATCCATCCATCCATCCATCATCCATCATCCATCCATCATCCATCCATCCATCATCCATCCATCATCCATCCATCCATCATCCATCCATCATCCATCTATACATCTATACATCTATACATCTATACATCCATACATCATCCATCATCATCCATCCATCCATCTATACATCTATACATCCATCCATCTTTACATCCATCCATCATCCATCCATCCAGCCATCATCCATCCATCTATACATCCATCCATCATCCATCTATACATCTATACATCCATCATCCATCTATACATCCATCCATCATCCATCCATCATCCATCTATACATCTATACATCCATTCATCCATCCATCTATACATCCATCCATCATCCATCCATCTATACATCCATCCATCATCCATTTATACATCTATACATCCATCCATCCATCCATCTATACATCTATCCATCCATCCATCTATACATCCATCCATCCATCTATACATCCATTCATCCATCTATACATCCATCCATCATCCATCCATCCATCCATCATCCATCTATACATCCATCCATCCATCTATCCATCCACCCATCCACCCATCCATCTTTACATCCATCCATCCATCATCATCTATACATCCATCTATCATCCATCTATACATCCATCCATCCATCATCCATCTTTACATCCATCCATCTATACATCCATCCATCATCCATCTTTACATCCATCCATCCATCCATCATCCATCATCCATCTTTCCATCCATCCATCTAGCCATCCATCATCCATCTTTACATCATCCATCCATCCATCATCCATCTTTACATCCATCCATCCATCATCCATCTTTACATCATCCATCTATACATCCATCCATCATCCATCTTTACATCCATCCATCCATCATCCATCCATCAATCATCCTTCTTTACATCCATCCATCCATCATCCATCCATCCATCCATCCATCATCCATCTTTACATCCATCCATCCATCCATCCATCATCTATACATCCATCCATCCATCATCCATCTATACATCCATCCAACATCCATCCATCCATCTATACATCCATCCATCATCCATCCATCATCCATCATTGGAATAATCTTTGCAGAGTATTCCAGAGATCCAATTTAGGAATAATCTGGAGGTGCTAAAGATGTTTTTAATTCCTGCATCAGTTTTGGTTTAATCTTTCACTTGTTAATGTCCAGAAGACCTCAACACAAAGGAACAGCTGCTCTGTTCTGAGCTCCCATTGGATGTCTGAGCTCATTACCCGACCTC
>NC_083622.1:957259-972984 GCF_963584025.1 Labrus mixtus | reverse complement strand
AGAATAGGAAGGGAAAGAGGAGAGGGGATAAAAGGTGGAAAAGGAGGAGTAGAGAGACAGAAAAAATGAGCAGGAGGTGAAGAGATGGTGAGGTGGAGTGGATTAAAGGAAAAGATAAAGTAGTGAAAGAGGGAGAGAAAAGGGGGAGGAAAATGTTGAGGTCAAAATAAGAATAAGAGGAGGAGTGAAAAGGAGAGTAAAGGCGAGAGTCGAGCAAGGAAATGTGTGGGAGAAGAGAAGGAAACAAGGAGACAGAAAAGGGGATGGTTTAAAAAGGGTAGAGGGAGAGGTGGAGAAAAAGAGAGGATGTAAAGTCAGAACAGGTGAGAGAGGGAGGAAAAGGTAAAAAGGTGATTCAGGGAAAACAGAGATGAAAAGACAACAGAGAGGAAGAGGAGAGGGATTCATAAATACATTAGTCTGTACACTGGTGAATGTATGTATGATTGTGTGTGTGTGTGTGTGTGTGTGTGTGTGTGTGTGTGTGTGTATGTGTGTGTGTGTGTGTGTGTGTGTGTGTGTGTGTGTGTGTGTGTGTGTGTTTCGCTGGCCGTCTGCCTAATCAGAGCAAAGCCTCGCTGAAGTCGGACTGTTTGATCTCAGCCCGTCACCAGCAGCTACGACAGATGGCTGTGACACACACACATGCACACACACACACACACACACACACACACACACACACACACACACACACACACACACACACACACACACACACACACACACACACACACACACACACACACACACACACACACACACACACACACTACAATCAGTATACCCACAGGTGGAATGAGCTGGTGATGTGTTCACTGACCGAGGGCCAATATTTAACCAGAACCAACTCCAGAGATCAGCCTCTCTGTGTGTGTCTCTGTGTGTGTGTGTGTGTGTGTGTGTGTGTGTGTGTGTGTGTGTGCGTGTGCGTGTGTGTGTGTGTGTGTGTGTGTGTGTGTGCGTGTGTGTGTGTGTGTTACCTTGCAGCAGGGAGGTTCCGGGTGCGATGCTCTCAGGTATGTTGTCTCTGGTGTAGATGGCGTGCAGGAACTCTGGCGTGCAGTCGTTTTCATCCGTTATAAGAACAACAACCTGCGGAGAACAAACCACTTCCTGTTTAGTTTCTGGTGCTTTTAACTGGTGATAAATATGTCGGGGTGAATCCTGTGAAACCGCGCCGACTCGAGCCATCAAAGAAGTGACTGAGGAAAATTCAAACACATGGCAGAGGAGAAACCTGCGCACCAAGTCGACTGGGCTAAAAAGCAGCTTAAAGCCCGCAGGCTGACATAAAAGCAAAAAGGTGAATCTAATTATTATTATTATCTAATTATACAAAGCAACACACCTAGTCAGCAAAGGAGGCGGGATGAAGGTTGATGCCCCTCCCCCTGATAGTGATATGTAAAAAGTGTTTTGTCGAAATACTCAAACATCTCAGCGACCTGATTCAGGTGAGAAGCCATCAACAAACACTTTTCTTAAAGGAGACATATTCTGAATAATCCTCTTCTACAGTCTGAACATCTATCTGTGAAACCTGAGAGTCTACTGACCCACAACATGTGAAATAAACCATCCAGTCCTTTGTTTGTGGTCTGCATAAGACTTACAACACAGAGAAAAATGCTCTGTTTCAAATGTGTTCTCTTTGTGATGTCACAGTGGGATTCTGGTAAAAAAAAAAATAAAAAAAAATTCCCTCCCCTCCCCTGGTATCTCCACCCATGGACTCCACCCCCAGACTAGAACAAAACTTTTGAGCAGGTCGGCCATTTTTATTCTCTCTACAGAGGAGTGATGTCTACTCGGGGGGGGGGGGGGGGGTCATTACATTTAAAGAGACACACACACCAAAACGGAGCGTTCTGAGAGAGCTGGTTTATACAGGGTCACAAACCTCCTCTGGTGCTTGATTCATATTATATTTTGACCAAAGCACAGATGTTTAATTTAGACCACAGGGGGACTGTTTGAAAAGCTGGAGGAGGGGACTGTTTGAAAAGGTGGAGGAGGAGGACTGTTTGAAAAGGTGGAGGAGGGGGCTGTTTGAAAAGGTGGAGGAGGGGGCTGTTTGAAAAGGTGGAGGAGGGGGATGATATGTCCTCTTTAAAGCATGCATGATGAGATCGGTTGTTAATCCTCAAACAAGAACAAAAAAACAAACAAAAGCGAGATTTCAACAGATTGAGAGATCTGCAATGTGGTCGACTGTTTGTTAGTAAATCTCTGACGCTGTCCGTGGTGCTGAATCAGCAGAAGGCTTTATATGACACTACAAACCCTGAAATCTCTTCATTGTTAAAATAAGTAAACAGAGCGAGAAGTAGAGATGTGTTACTGATAAAGTATGAGAGGAAAATAAATAAATAAATCTGCCTTTATTATTTGTGCTTTTGTACGTTTAGTTGAATCTGCTAAAAATACTCGTCCAATCCGAGCCTCATTAACAAAGTGCTTCAGAGGAAAGCTTGTTTACCCAATATCAACATTTTGTTCATTAAATAAATCCACTCACAGTGTTTGTTTGAATCCTCTGCATTAAGGCCGCTGTGTGTTACGTAAGGATAATTAAATAGTGCTGAACAAACGAGGCCTTGGAACAAAGAGAAAGAGGGATTCATGGAGGTGAAGTGTAAATAGTGAGAGGGGTAAATTAAACTTCTGTTTATTTCTGCAGAAACATTCAAAGAGTTCTGGATTCATGGTTAGTCAGGACTTAGAAACTGAGCAGCATTCAAGCTTGAAGAGCGGGTTGAACCTCCGGATGAAACTAATTACTGGAAAAAACAAAAACATCTACCTACAGGTACAAATAAAGTCACCTGAACCTGAACTGCATTTCTTTACATGTTTCCACAGTTTCTTGTTGAAGAGTTGGACATTAAAGTAAAAGCTGTGCTAACACCAAAAAGCTGCTGCTTGGGGCGCAGTGGTTGGTGGTCATCCAAGCGGGCGGCCAAGGTTCAAGTCCGACCTGTGGCTCCTTTCCCGCATGTCAGTCCCCTACCTCTCTCTCTCTCTCTCTCTCTCTCTCTCCCTGACTTAAGGATCTATCCACTGTCCTATCTCTCTAGTAAAGGCACAAAAAGCCCCCAAAAAACTTTTAAAAAATGTTTTTTTTAGAAAGGCTGCTGCTGGAGATAAACACAGAGGAGTTTAAAGTCCACAGATTTAACATATATATCTTTGATTGCACAGCTCTGGAGAACCCTCTATATTGTTATTACATACGTACCACTGTCATCACTGTTTCTGTAAACTTACACCTCTTACCTCCAGCAAGTATTTTTACATTCAGTTGACAAGCCTGAATAAATGTTGTATTTCATTTTATTTTTTTAATCAGTAAGAATGTTAAGTTAAATCCTTGATGTATAAATCTATTCTTATTCTTTTAAATATATATATTAAGTGCTTATTTATGTATCTATTCTTATATTGTTTTATTTGCTCTGATAACCTGCTGTTGTAACACCACAATTTACCAGTTTGGGATCAATAAAGTCATCACAGGTTACTCTGATAACATGATGGAGTAATATCTTGATAAATAAATTGTGCTGGCAGGTCGAGTCAGAATCAGCACGTTTATAACTTTAGATTGGAAAAGCTAAACGTGATGTGACGTTCCTGTTTTCCAAACTAACTCATGCAAACATGATGAAGACAAATGTCTCCTGCTGGAGGAGAGAAACCCATTTCTTTCTCTCCTTTAAACCTCCCCCGCCTCCTAAATCCTGAGCCGCCGCCGCCGCCGCCGCCACCCCGCTCCTGTCCAGTTCACCCAGTATCCCGAGCCACTGGAGCTTAAGCCAAAAAGCTATTTTCCATTCCCATAAAGTCTGATTTAAGTGGTGAAGCTGCCGCGCCGACCACCTGAGCACAGATTTCCTCGGCAGCCCTGAACCCTCGACACACCACCTGTTCGGTAATAAGAGCGGGGGGCAGCGGAGGGGCACGCTGAGGAGATTTAGATGCACGGCTGCTTCTGCAAACACCGACTGAATATTTAGAGGGCCGAGCCGAAAGAAAGGAGGAAAATCTGTTTGCTGTTTTCACCCCACAACAGACAGACTGGCAAATGTGTTTGTACGACTCGATATTAAAGATGCATTCAAGCAAGAAAAAAAATATAAAACAAACACAAATGAATCCTCTGACTGTGACTGGAAGATATTCAGTTTTCAATCTTTGATTCCCGACCTTATCCGAGTCAGTCCAGGGAAGGGGGGCGTGTGAGGAACACCTGCAGACCCTGACAGACGGTCTCTTTGTCTAACAGGTGTAGCTGCAGATCTGTTGATCTTCCAGCACCATCAGTTTGATATCGGTGGAGAAAAAACAATTATCTAGCGAGCTGCCAAACTGTGAACAACAAAACAGCATTGTAGATTCTGAGTTCAAATGTTAAGAGCGATGGAAACTGTCCAGACTTAAATATGACTTTACATCAGCTGATTGAGGGAGTTATGACCTGAGAGAAGACAACAGTCAGGTGAAGCTGAACGAGGTGTAAATAAAGAGTCTGCTGGGTGTGCAGTGAGGGGGGATGGATGTGGAGAGAGATCTGTTTCTGTTTCATCTTCCAACTATTGTTGTAAAACGGTCGTGAAATATATTTAATTTGTGTTTGTAATTGGTTTGTGCCTCTTTGTTTACACCTCGATTGTTGTTTGTTTTGATTGTTTTAGAATCAAAAAGAAATAATTTCAGTCCAAGACAAATCTCCCTGAAGTCATCTTGTATATGATCGTCTGGTATCGTCTGTATTCTATTTTATCTTATTGCATCGTCTGAAACGTATCGTAGCATATGCATTGTACGGTTTCATATTATTGGATCTAGAGAGGAGACAATGTCAGTAAATACAAACGAACAGCTTCATATGTAGTAGTTTATAGTATTGCATCGTATCATATCGAATCGTCTATTTTGTATCAAATCGTCAGTATCGTAGTGTATCGTTTAGTATCGACTGCGTTAAATGGATTCAGACAAGCTCAGTCGTATTTTTCTGAACCAGGAGAAATCTGTGAGAGGGCCTGGACGCTAGAACACAGTGCATTCTGGTTCCTGTAGTCACTGGGGACACGCTACACAAGCAGGAGAACTCAGCTGTCTCTGCTGGTTTCACATGCAGAGAATACGATGCTCTGATTGGATATCCACAAAACAGCCGTGTAGATTGTCTTTTAAGTGTGTATTTTGCAGCTGGAACACAAACACGAGGCTGCGGGGGAGATAGGGAAGTATAACGCTGTAACGGGGGGTGGTGGTGGGGGGGTCCAGGCTCAAAATGTCTGGAAAAGCTGAAGGCAACAGAAAGTGCAGAGCTGAAGCTCTCTAGAAACCTGGCTCACACATGTACACACAAATAAACAAACAAACACGTACACACACACACACACACACACACACACACACACACACACACACACACACACACACACACACACACACACACACACACACACACACACACACACACACTCTGGGCCTTTAGAGTGAATTAGCCAGCCGAGCTTATAGAGCAGCGAGGCCTTTAGGGGACGCTGGTAGTTTAGCAGCTATTCTCTGTCTGCTCCAACCATCTGGACTATAAGGGCAGGTAATAGTGGAATCCTCTGGTGTGTGTGTGTGTGTGTGTGTGTGTGTGTGTGTGTGTGTGTGTGTGTGTGTCTGTGTGTGTGTGTGTGTGTGTGTGTGTGTGTGTGTGTGTGTGTGTGTGTGTGTGTTAATGTGAACAGATGCTACTATCTCCTGTGTGAAGTCTTACGAGCCCTCTGTGAAAATGTGAGTCGAGGCCGAGCTGCCAGATTTCTGCACTTTAGTTTGTGCTCCTTCAGTTGAAGGGAAATTTAAATGTGTTCATACTTTGGGACTCATTTGAAATATTTTGGGTTTTAAATCACCAAAAAAAAAGTACAAAAAAGTTTGGAACTGCTGCAATCGATTTTAGTGAAGAGCGAGGAAACAGGACGTCACGGCTGCTTTTCCTTTACAGTGAACATGAATTTATGAAAACTTTACCAAAAGGGTTAGACCTTTTTTTTAAAGAGATACATCCATTCATTATCTTTTACCGCTTGTTCCCGTTCAGGGTCGTGGGGCCAATCCCAGCTGTCATTGGGCGAGAGGCGGGGCTACACCGGGGAATTGTCTGTACCTACAGTATGTATTTAGATTTAAGTGTACAGACATCATTTTCTTTATTCACTGTTCTCTGATCAGTCAGACCTGACACAGTTCAGCTAAAGGACAGCTTTACGTGTCGATGGTCTTCCTCTTTATCTGATGTTTGGTAGACTTAGTGTCTGCTCCAAATTGTCCTCGCCATCACAGATTAGTTCAGGTCAGTATGACATCAATAATGTATTTTCTGTATATGCAAAGCATTAGGGAGAGTTTGGGAGAATTGGCATGGCAGAACACCCAAAAGACAATAATAATAATAATAATAATAATAATAATAATAATAATAATACATTTAATTTGTAACACACTTTACATTTTTGCAAAAAAAATCTCAAAGTGCTTCAGAAATAAAAATCTAATTTCATCAACTAAGCAACTAAGGAAACTAAAAGCACAAGGTTTTTAGGGCCCTTTTTAAAAGCGTCAGCAGACTGTGGAGCCCTCAGCTGCTCAGGGAGAGCGTTCCTCAGACTGGGAGCAGAGGAGCAAGACGTGTTCTCTGACTCCATATCTCCTCCCAATTATTCTTCTATGTCTAAACTTTCTACCACTAAAGACGCATGAGTCTCCTGAATCTTTCTTGTGTGAAGTCAAGTTCTTAATAATTTCCTCACCAGCCAATCACAGAGCTGACATGTAGAGACAGACAGCCAGACACACTCACATTCAGAGAGTCAGCAGTTAACCTAACGAGCATGTGTTTGGACTGTGGGAGGAAGACGGAGAACCAGGAGAGAACCCACACATGAAGAACATGCAGACTCCTCACAGAGAGACTCCTGACAGACGGGGATTCAAACCAGGAACCTCCTCACAGAGAGACTCCTGTAGGACGGGGATTCAAACCAGGAACCTCCTCACAGAGAGACTCCTGACAGACGGGGATTCAAACCAGGAACCTCCTCACAGAGAGACTCCTGTAGGACGGGGATTCAAACCAGGAACCTCCTCACAGAGAGACTCCTGACAGACGGGGATTCAAACCAGGAACCTCCTCACAGAGAGACTCCCGTCAGACGGGGATTCAAACCAGGAACCTCCTCGCAGAGAGACTCCTGACAGACGGGGATTCAAACCAGGAACCTCCTCACAGAGAGACTCCCGTCAGACGGGGATTCAAACCAGGAACCTCCTCGCAGAGAGACTCCCGTCAGACGGGGATTCAAACCAGGAACCTCCTCGCAGAGAGACTCCTGACAGACGGGGATTCAAACCAGGAACCTCCTCACAGAGAGACTCCCGTCAGACGGGGATTCAAACCAGGAACCTCCTCACAGAGAGACTCCCATCAGACGGGGATTCAAACCAGGAACCTCCTCACAGAGAGACTCCCGACAGACGGGGATTCAAACCAGGAACCTCCTCACAGAGAGACTCCCGTCAGACGGGGATTCAAACCAGGAACCTCCTCGCAGAGAGACTCCCGTCAGACGGGGATTCAAACCAGGAACCTCCTCGCAGAGAGACTCCCGTCAGACGGGGATTCAAACCAGGAACCTCCTCACAGAGAGACTCCCGTCAGACGGGGATTCAAACCAGGAACCTCCTCACAGAGAGACTCCCGTCAGACGGGGATTCAAACCAGGAACCTCCTCACAGAGAGACTCCTGACAGACGGGGATTCAAACCAGGAACCTCCTCACAGAGAGACTCCTGACAGACGGGGATTCAAACCAGGAACCTCCTCACAGAGAGACTCCTGACAGACGGGGATTCAAACCAGGAACCTCCTCACTGTGAGGAGACAGAGCTAACCACTGCACTGCCATGCAGCCCTTTCTCGTCTATCTTTGTGAGGATCTTTTCTGTTAGACACTCAGAATAACAATCAGAGACAGTAAGTGACAAAATCATAAACGTCTAGTCGACGTTCCATCCTGTAAAGACGTCTCACATTTTGTGATCATTTTGTTTTTGGAAGAATTTTGTTTTGTAAATAGTTTAAACACAATTTTTTGTAAATATCTGTCACTGCATGTTGGGAGGCCGGCTAAAAATAAAACACATCATTTGCAGTCTTCGACTACGCCTGTGTTTTATGATTTTTGTGTGTTTTGAAAGAGAACCCCGTCACAAGTACCAGGAACTCATTTAAAGATGTTTTAAAGACGGGTACTTAAACCGTAACAACTCAAACTGCTGATCACACCCAGATCAGTTCTGATCACTCCTGTTTGTTTTTTTTTAACGCTCAGCTTTGATGTGTTGACTTTTCATCATGAGAGCTTCACAGGACGCTGGTTGGAGACGAGGCAAACCGGGCGCCGCGTGTTTAGTTTAGAGCATGCATAATGAACACACACACGCAGTATAAACAGTAAATGAAACAGTTGCATCACAGCGTCAGATACAGCGGCAGCACTTTCTCTCATTTTAAATTAATGAGTTTTCATCAGAGAGCGGCGTGGGGTGGTGGGGGGGGGGGGGGGGGGGAGTCAGTCCAACAGCTGTTAATGTGGATTTATTCTGTTTATCAGCAGAAGGCAAACATTAACTTTGTTTGGACAGATATAAACACACAGATTCTAAACTCGGGCGCCGTTGGTTGATGAGTGATTGTGCGCCTACCTCTGCCACGCCGCTGAGGCCGGTGTTGAGCTCGGAGGCGCGGACCTGCAGCGCGTGGAGGTTGTGTCCGCTCTCGTAGTCGACGGTCCTGGTGAGGCTGAGCGCTCCGCTCTCCTGGTTGATGCTGAACAGATTCCCGGGGTTCACCAGCAGCATGTAGGACAGACTCTTCTTCTGGAAGGAGACGGCCTGGACCTCGGCAACACTGAGACAGAGGAGAGGGGGCGGAGTTAGAGAGGAGGTACAGCAGCTTTAAAGTGTTGCAGAATACACATTTATCAAATTCCAGGTGTCTTAAAAGTGATGGAAAACATATCTGTCCAACCAACCGCCAAAGCATATAATCCAAAAAGGAGATGGCTGGCTTGAATTGCACCCAGGCTTCTCCGTTTCAGCACCATGGACAGAGACTCATAGCGCTTTGGAGAGTTACTGATCCTCTGATAAGAAAGTTTAAAAGAGTTTAATGGTCTCGATCTCTAAATTTAAGTCTTCTTGAATGCAACATGATGGCGATCTCATTTATGGTCAAATAGTTGGTAGAGCAGGGCAGGTTTTAATGTGTAGCGATCTCTTGGAGTTTCCCCAACACTGCCCTTCTCAAGCTCCTCCCTCTTGTCCAAATATAGTCATTTCAGGGTCTAAAAAAACAAGACGGCAAAGTTGCTGCTTGATTCACATTTAAAACTCTGCTGGTCGCTTAAAAAACAGGGGAAGAAACTTCCGCTTCTCGGGAGTGACCTAAATATCATCATCGTCGTCATTAATATCATCATCATACTCAGTCCCATCATCATCATCATTAAGTTAGTAGGTGTTCATGAAAGAGCTGGGTCTTTAGCTTTTTCTTAAAGGTGCAGAGGGACTCTGCAGATCACATGGAGTTTGGAAGTTCATTCCACCACCGGGGGGCGACAGAGGAGAAGAGTCTAGTCAGCGTCTTAGGACCCTGTTGTGAAGGTTGGATCAGACGCCTTTCACTGGCAGAGCGTAGTGGGGGGGGAGGGAGTGTAGACCTGGATCAGAGAGTCTAGGTATAGAAGGTGTTTTTTGAAGTTTTACTTTTTGGCTGTTTTGCTTTTATTGGATAAGACTGAAGAGAGACAGGAAGTGTTGGGAGGAGAGAGAGGGGGGATGAAAAGCAGCAAAGGGCCGAGGTCAGATTCAAACCCACGGTCGCTGCGATGAGGCTCTGATTTAGCCTCTGTTATGGCGGAGCTTTTTGTCTCTGTTTTTGTAAGCGAGCAGCAGGAAGGTTTTAAATCTGATGGGAGCCAGTGGAGGGAGATGAACTGTGTTTTAGATTCTTGATAAATTGGTCCTTCTGGTTATTTCAGGTAGAAGCAGTTTTGAATGTGATCTATGATGAGTCCATGAGAGGACGAGTCCAGATCAGGATTCTGATAGACCTGATCCCAGGTCAGCAGCTCCACATGTCTGTCTCCACACGGACTGAAGGAGAGCTGGTCAGCCGCCAAACGCTGCGTTCAAAGTCCTGAAGCTTCATGGTTTATTCTGTACTCACAAACCATCACAAGCTGCTTAATCAATTTGAATAAAACACACACACACACACACACACACACACACACACACACACACACACACACACACACACACACACACACACACACACACACACACAGGGGGTGGCATGGATACTTGGATATTAATACAATGTGCTTTACGCCAACAGCCCGGAGCGACACACACACACTCATACACACACACACACACACACACACACACACACACACACACACACACACACACACACACACACACCCTTCATGTTTATCCAGTCCTCGCTTTTAATAAATATTTGAATTTGCCACACTTTCAGATTCTCAGCCTCAGGCCACACTCATGCATCTGGGTCCTCTTCATCCCTCATCCTGTCCTCCCCCCCCCCCCCCCCCCCCCCCTCCTCCCCCCTCCTCCTCTACCCCCTCCCCATCTCATCCCTTCTCCGTCTTTCTCCTCGTACCTCCACCTCTCCTCTCTCCCACCGTCCTCCCTATTCTCCTCCCTTCTTCTTCTTCTTTTGTCTCGCTCTACAGGGCTCATCTTTTCACGCATCACATGGCATGCAAAGCCAAAGAGGTGGCTCCGGGAACACACACACACACACACACACACACACACACACACACACACACACACACACACACACACACACACACACACACACACACACACACACACACACACACACACACACTCACACACACACACACACACACACACACACTCACACACGCTTGTGGTGCCATTTCCACACTCAGTATCCGAGGCAGTGGAATGTAAATGATGTTTCTGTAAATATGGAGGACACAAGGGGACACAGAGTGCAGAGAAAAATACACAAATATTTACCCTGACACATCACTAATATTTCACTTTTTGATGATATCTTGTATTTCTCTGAGTCCTTTTTTGAGAATTTGAGCCAAATAATCTAATTTAAGTACAAAATAAATGAAGCTCATCTAAACATCCATCCCTTCCTATCTGACAGGTGTCTGGACTCACGGTTGTCCCACAGCGGTGTTCTCCGGTACGTTCAGGGTGTAGGTGGAGTTGGTGAACTGAGGCGGACGATAACCTGCCAGGATGGAAACCGCAGCCGGAGAGCCTTTACGACCTCGCCCGTCCACCGCCTGCACCTGCAGCAGGTACTCCTTACTGGGCGTCAGAGGTCGTCCCGTTGTCCTGATCTCACCTGAGCGGCGGTCCACCTCGAAGCACTCCTCCCCTCCTGGAAGGAAACAAATCAAGAGGATCAAAAATAACACCTGTTGGTTTGACCTGATAACTGCTCTCGTATCTGGCAAACCGAGGGGCGTCCAAAACGAACCAGAATCTAAAGTTAGAAGGAGGACATACTGGCTGCTGCATTGTTGTCAGAGAAACCATTCTCCAACATGTCCTGCAGGATTAATCTCAACTAAGTTTTCTATAAAAGCAAATGTTCTTTTTTCCATTTGTTTCTTTTACCGAGAAGAACAATGGTGCCTTTTTTATTGTATTTTTTTTGCATCCTTAAAACACATAAAATTACACCAAGATTGTTCAAGCAAAGCAAATATTTTGAATTTGGACTGCAGTACCAATTTTAAACACTGGGTGTCAAAACCCAACTATCGATCATATAAAGAATGTAGCAACAGTGTGATTATTATTGAATAAATAAAGCCACATGGTAGTTTAGATCCAGGTGAAAGAGTTGGAAGATAATCAAGAAAGAAGACGAGATTAAAAACAGAAAAACATTTGGATGAAATAAAGCGAGAGAGAGAGAGAGAGACACGGGGGTGTTATGTTAGGATGGGTTGATGAGAGAAGCATGAAAAGAGAAATCAAGGAGAACTGGAATCCCCAGCTGTTGACCAGAGGGCTGAAAACCAGCAGCAGCTGCAGCCGACCTGTCAATCATCTCCTCCTCGTCTGTCTGCTCTGACGACAGTCGATCTGGTTCAGAGATCTCTCAGAGGTCACTTTAATCGTCCCAGCTGCACAAACTGGAACTTTTCATTTCTAATAGTTTAGACTTCAAACCGGAGCTGGAGTCAGACTTTGGGGAGTGTTTAGTTTCTTTTGTTTTCTGAGTGTTTGACTTTGAATATCAGCCTCATGTTTCAACAGAAGAGGAGCTAATGTTAGCTTAGCATAAACTGGTCGTTTCTCTAGAAGTTACATTAATGTTGTCACAACGGTATCATGTAAAATAATTCTTTTTTTAATAATTGTCTGCTCTGTGATTGGCTGTTGAACAGTCCAGGCTGTAACCCCGCCTCTCGCCCAATGACAGCTGGGACGAGTTCCAGCCCTCGACTACCTCGAGTGGGAAAAGTGGTCAAAGATAATGGATGGACTATTGATATTATTTAACTTAAAGGGAGGGAGGAGAGCGAGGAATGTTTCAACTGCATTCATTTATTAAGTTACCAATGAACGTCTATGCGCAATTGAGACAGCGTGCAGGAGTTTGCTCACAATTTTTGGTCATTATGATAAAAATTAATTATATATTAATATTAATATTCATGCCTGGGATGTATATTTGTTCTTTGGTATCATGACAGGTATTGCTATCATTGGGATTGTTTCAGGACCTCCCGTTCTGAGGAGCGGCCCGCCCAGAGGACACCAGCCTCCACACGTGTGACCCGACCGCCGCGCCATCAAGCGCCTCAAACCTGAACAAAGACGGCCTCCTCGTCCACTGTCCCCTCGCTCTGTAATGTAGGTTACTTAAAGTGAGTGAAATCACATTAATGCTTCTAATTGGCTTCACGCACACTTCCTGAATAGATCTCCATATTGGCATGATATTAAAAACATTCTGAATGTAAATGATGGGATTACTCTCCGGTACACATGTAGTCACAGAACGCCAACGGGAAGCGAGGAGCTGTTAATATTAAAGCATTAGAAATTAGCTCTTAAAATATCTCTCCTCCTCTTCTCCTGTAAAATAATAAAAAAAAGAAACAAATCCACAGCCACCGGCGCCCATCCGCCCACCCGCCCACCCGCCGCCTCTCCAGAGACTTTCCTATTATTCCCGACTCTGGGAGCTTTTCTTCGCCCCCAGGGAGCGATTAACAGCGCGGCTCCGTTGCCGTTTATGTGCGTTTTTCTCTCCCTCTCTCACTTGACGGTAATTGAAATTCAACAAGTCAAAATTTTTATTTATAAATCGCTCCTTTTGAACAAAAACAGGTTTGTCACAGAGCGCCTGGTGGGAGAGGCGGCGGCGGCGGACCTGATTAGAGACGGAGGCAGGAGATGAGAGCGTGACAGCGTTTAGGAAGAAAAACGGACAGAAGAAGAAGAAGAAGAAGAAGAAGAAGAAGAAGAAGAAGAAGAAGAAGGAGGGCGGGTCGCTGTAGGAAAAACATTTTTACATAATCTGCAAAAATCAAAAGAGAGGTGAATCTGGATTCTCAAAACATCTTTAGGATACATTTTAAACTTTACTGAACGATCTTTAAAACATCACAACAGAACAGTTTCTACTCCCTATTAGGACTCAGGGGTCTGAAACCAGTAAAGTCTATAAATATTAAATCAAAGTCAGGGTTGGTCATTTCCTCCAGATCCACTTTTTTAGATTTTGGTGTAAATTGTCTTTAGGTCCTGACAGACATTAATAACTCAGGTTCTCTGAAAAAGGAACAAAGAAAATCCATCATCTGTATCAGTTTGTAAACCTGTAAAAACTTTGACCAATGTCTGCCACGAGGTACCAATCTGATGAACCAATCAGACGCCTCCCTGTCTCCCTGCTCGCTCTCTACCCCTGGTGTGCGCGAGCTCACACTCAAAGCATGAGCTGAGGTCTGCTTCTGGAGCGACGGCGCTCGTGCATGTAAGTGAGGGGGCGTGGCTTTAGAGGGAGCACAGAGGGGGGGGGGGGGTGGGTGCAGACGGAGCACTGAGGGAATGCTACTTTCAAAAAACTACCAACCCCGCCTTTAAAGCCAACTCACCGTCCAGAAGGAAGTACTGGACCTGTCCCAGCGTCCCGTCTCGTTGCCGTGCCGACAGTCGGTACACCACAGACCCAGCCGAGGCGTCTGGACCCACAGCGCTCAGGTAAGGGGAGGGGAACATGGACCACTGCAGGTCGGCCTGACTGGGCATGCTCAGAGTCAGCCTGCACAGGTACCACTCTTCACCTGCAGGACGGAGAAGAGGAGGAAACGTTAGGGACCGTTACACAAAAAGACAAAGTTAACAAAACCTTTGAGGGCAAATCTAGTCCTGAGACCAACAAGAAAGAGTTTCTAAGTGACCCTTAATCAGAAAAGGAGCATGAGGAGTCTGCTGCTTCTATCCGTCACCCTGGACATAATAATAATGTTCTTTATTTTTCATGGACATCACAGACACTTTGAACCAGATGCATTGTTTAAGTGTTTTAGCAAGCATGCTGGTTCTCAACACCTGTCCACAGGAGGCTTTAGAAAGGAAAACAATCTGCAACATGTGTAATCTAGTCTAGTCTAGTAAGCTAATGTCACTTTTCTAAACTCTGGCCTGAAAGCGGAGCAGCTCTCAGTCCAAGGAGAGAGATCACATCTCAACACGCTCATTTCTCACTTCTACAATTCTCTTATCAGACTCTTTTATCCAAAGCGACGTACATCAGAGAGTAAGAACAACACAAGCAAGGATCTAGAAAAAAGGGAACAATGTCAGTAAGAGCAAACGATCAGCTTTGAGTCTGATTGGACACACAGGTGCTGACAGGAAGTGACCAGAGGCAAAGCACAACATTGAGGGCAGTTCTTGAGAGCTCTAATCAGTATAGAAACCATCTTATAAGTCGTCGTTATCAAACAAAAACCATCGTCATGACCATCATCATCATCAATAATATGGAGACCATCATCATTAAGTTAGTAGGTATTCATGAAAGAGCTGGGTCTTTAGCTTTTTCTTAAAGGTGCAATAAGTATCAGAACTGAAGTCGTATCTTAACTTGCGGTGCAGTAAGATCAGGTTATAAAATGTAATTTTACACATCAGTGTTCTTCAGTTGTTGTAGATCTGTGTGTTGTTTTGTGTATTTTAGGTTCTGCTTCATTCGGTTAGCTTGCGCAGTAACAGGTTTGCTATTGTTGTCTTTTCTGTAGCTTTGTAGTGACGCCGCTTGTTAGCTAAGCTAGCGCCGCTTGTTCAAGACGGCGGCATGAAAGCGGAGTTCGCTCTCAGCCAAAGGGGGAACAGCCGACATCTTTTGCAAACACAACTCGTCGTGTTTTTTTCTTGTCTTTCATCCCCGCCGAGCGGCTCGGGGAAGGCGAGGAGCGAAGGAGTGACGGGCAGGAAGAGAGAGGAGAGCAAGAGGGCTCCTCCAAAATAAAACAACAAAACTTTTCAGAAGATCACACGCTAACATCCACACAGCAGGAACGTCCCCATCCACTGACTCAAACACACACACA
>NC_083622.1:942259-952259 GCF_963584025.1 Labrus mixtus | reverse complement strand
CGAGCTCTGTTGAGTTAGAGAAGCGAGTGTCAGTGCCGTGTAGCCTCCTCCTTCCTCCTTCCTCTTTCATACTTCCTCCTTCCTCGTCCGTCTATGCGAGCGACAGAGAGGAAAATATAGAAACGTGGCGCCGGGGTAAAAACAGCGCGCTGTGTTTCACTGCTTCTCCTGCATTGCAGTTAGGACACTCCAATACAAAACAACAGAATCAGACTGATTTTGTCGCTGGCGCTCACATCGCGTGCTGTTAGGACACGCTGTAAGGAGCCGCCTTGTTACGTGCACAAAGGTTAGAGGATATGAGGTCATCACCTTAACTGTATCAGTCACGGTTTAGTTTTATTTCACTGTTGTTGTGAAGTCCTTTGCAGAATGAATTCTGAAAAGTGCTGCAGAAAATATATATATTTTTTTATATCTTGTGATTCAGAAGTCTCTACGATGACCACATGTCAATCAGGACAAAGGTTGAGGAATGTTTGTCCCCCCTCGAGCCCCCCTTCTGGTCACTTTTGGCGCCAAAACACGAGATGGTGACGAGATCACAGTGACTCCAAAACTATTTAATAAACAGTCTGTGGATAAATCAGTAACTAACCCTTTACACCTGGTGACAGACGACCACTTGATACAGTGTGTGTGTGTGTGTGTGTGTGTGTGTGTGTGTGTGTGTGTGTGTGTGTGCGCATCGGGTCAGTTCATACACACACACACACACTCAAACCACATACAGACACAGCTGTGTTTGCACCGAGGAAGATCAGAGGGATCAGTATGTCACCTGAACTCTGCAGGACACACACACACACACACACACACACACACAGACACACACACACACACACACAGACACACACACAGACACACACACACAGACACACACACACACACAGACACACACACACAGACACACACACACACACAGACACACACACACACACACAGACACACACACACACACACACACACACAGACACACACACACACACACAGACACACACACACACACACACACACACAGACACACACAGACACACAGACACACACACACACACACACACACACACACACACACACACACACACACACACACACACACACAGACAGAAGAATGTGCACTTGACTGCCACAACACAGGCCGAGTATGTGCGTGTGTGTGTGTGTGTGTGATTGACAGTGTGGGATGCGTCTCCGTGGTGACTCGCAGGATGCAGGTGTTCTCGTGGGACCGGTTGCCCGGGCGACATGTTAAGTCTCTGTGACATGTGAAAGCACTCTGGCTTGGTGTACCGTGTGTGTGTGTGTGTGTGTGTGTGTGTGTGTGTGTGTGTGTTAGAGGTTCAGAGCCTGACAGAGTGTATGCTGCATGATGTATATAAATAATTGAACGTAGGTCAGTGCATGTTGTTGTTGTTTTAGTTATTTATAGTAAATGTTAATAATTCTTTTAAAAACGCCTTCCTGAGTCTCTCACCACACAAACATCTTTATGAAGTCAAACTGAATAAAAAATGAAACAGAGTGGGGCGCTGGAGGTACAGTGGTTAGTGTGCACGCCCCATGTACGGCGGCTGTAGTCCTCCAAGCGGGCGGGCGGGCTCGCCCTGATTTATTTTTGCTGCTCCATTAACAACCCTGATGACCTGCTGTGTCCTACACAGGATATACTGTGTGATATACTGTAAAGGAGAGAACGTGACTGCTGCAGTGATTACGAGCGGATCAGACGAACCTTCAGTCTGTGTTTTGGTTCTGCAGTCGAGTCGAGGGTGAAAGTGAAAGTATCGTCGGACAAACCCCGCTCTGTTTGTGAACCCGGCTCTCCATCTGGTCCCTGGGAGCCAGCGGACAGAGGCCTGCTGCATCCTAATTAACCACCTTATAGACTGGCCTACTTTACCTCAACACACACACACACACACACACACACACACACACACACACACACACACACACACACACACACCCTCGTACAAAGCCAAAGTCCTGCAGGCACAGAGTTAATTAAGCCCCATTTTTCACTGCTGATGAAGAGAGAGAGGGATGAAAGAGAGAGCGAGGGGCGAGAAAGACGTAGGGAGGGAGAGAGAGACGGATACGGGGGGGGGGGGGGGTGGGCTTAAAGTGACGATAAAGATAAGAATAAGAAAAGAAAAGACAACACCGGTTTGGAGCGACAAACACAGTGTGAAATACTCTCATGTGACGTTTCTGTAAAACTGACAATATCCTCAAGAGTAGTAAAGAGTAATCACACAGTTAACCTTTGACCTTTTAAATAGGGCTTTTTCCATTAACCGTATATAACAGATGGACGTAGAAACAAGGACATCAGAGGTTTGTGGACAGTCATTTTGAAGCCTTACATTTGCATCAACTTCTGTTTTTTTAGGAGCCAAAAGTTTCAATATTAAGACAATTAGGACAGGTCGTCTTCGTCTCCACCAGGACTTATAGATGATGTCAGTGGTCAGGAAGAGAGCACACACACACACACACACACACACACACACACACACACACACACACACACACACACACACACACACACACACACACACACACACACACACACACACACACACACACACACACACACACACACACACACACACACACACACACACACACACACACACACACTGTCCTGCGTTCTGTGTATATCTGTCCCTGCTCTGAGACGTACCGGTTTGTAATGTTTATCAGCTGAGGTGCTGATTTCCCTTCTTTAATTTACAGTTTTTATTCAAATAGTCCAAGAAAGAGCCCCCTTGTTGTCTGAATGACACCTCTGAAACAGTCTGCAGTATTTTTTCTTTACTGATAAATCAGACGACTTAAAAAAAAAAACTGTCTGTGAAACTAAACGTGGATCCATCCTCTGATTGGATCCCAGAACCGCTGAAAGGAGTAAACAGCAGCTGAATACTGAGAGGGAACACATTCTCTGGATTAACTTCTGATTCAGGATTCAACGTTACCCAAAACAACATTTACTGTGAAAAGTTTCACTTTAGACCAACACAGATGAAGAGGAGACGAGGCCAGAGCAGAGACAAGACCAGAACAGAGACAAGACCAGAACAGAGACAAGACCAGAACAGAGACAAGACCAGAACATCCGGACCAAAGGAAACATCTGTGAACCAGAAGAAGAAGAAGAAGTGAGACGTTATTATTTCAGTCTGTGAGGGTTTGCAGAGTCTGCTCACTGCTCACATGAAGACAGAACTGAGTGTTTGGTCCTGAATGGTTTTGCTGACATGTTGGATTCTGGTGCTGTTAAGATGTTTTAAACCTTTTATTTCTCTTGTTTCTGCAGCTTTTTTTATTATCACGCTGCAGAAAAGTCGATATATCAAGCGTGACAGGCAAAGTTGTTTTCTTCATCACTGTCGGTCGTAAAAATCCCTCTGACCAACGTGTGTGTGTGTGTGTGTGTGTGTGTGTGTGTGTGTGTGTGTGTGTGTGTGTGTGTGCGCTCGCTCTCTTCCTGACCACTAACGTCATCTATAAGTCCTGGTGGAGACGAGGACGAGGATCCGAGGACTCTCAGGAGTGTGTGGGGAGCGAGCAGCAACATGAAAACTCAATTAGTGTTAGATTCTGTGGTCAGAGAGGACGAGACGGAGCGAGGGAGGAGGGAGGATGTCAGAGGAAATGGAAAAAGCAGATAAAGTCGTTGTGATCCGGGGTCGGGGAGATAAAGTGTAGATGTGAACACAGATAAAAGAGTCGACTCTTATCGAGCTGCACTGAGACAAATGATCCGGATCACTCAGACCAGATGGAACTCACATCAGGACAAAATATTTTATTCTTGATTTTTCTTTTGTTATATTTTTGGCCCTTTTGTTGAAGTTTTGAATGGAACAGACATGGAGGAGAGAGGGGGGGGGAGGGGGGGCAATGCAGCAGCCAAATAAAAACTTTAATCCTCGTCGCCAGTGTAACGTTTCTCACCACGGCAGAGTAACGTTCTTTAGTTCGATTTCCGGTAAGGTAACATTGTGCTCTATCGGCTCTCGGAGCATCGATTTACTTCCTTGTTTTCCAACCATGAGCCATGAAGAGTGCCCCCTAGTGGACAGAACAGAAAACTACCAAACATCACATGCAGTAAACATAAACGTTACAGGGCCGAGGTCAGGTTTGAACCGACGGCCGTTGTAACGAGGACAGCAGCATCTGTACACGGGGGGGGGGGGGGGGGGGACATCACCGCTAGGCGCTCTACTACAAAATATTTAAATATTGGTTCTGGGTCTAAAAATATGGAAATGACTTTTTATACAAAGAGACAAAACGTTTCAGAACAGTCAACATAAAACTGTTTAGAATAAAGAGCTACATGCTAATGTAGCATAACTGTCTAATGAAGCTAATGCAGCGTCTACATTAAAGGAGATCTATTCCTCTGATCCATCTTTAAATACAGACGTATAATGTGATGATGTCCAAACTAAATCTAAGAATGTTTTTTTAAGCACAGTTGTTGGCGTTGTTGGTTTCCTGCTGCTCTGAACGAGACTTGGACAGAACCCGACGAATGAGAGCAAAGCATGGAGCAAAGTTGGAGGACACGCCCACCCTGTCATCTCTTTCAAGGACACGCCCACGAGAAGCTCACTCAAATTTCCCTGTAATTGCAAAGAGAGCTGGCCAATCAGAGGAGAGTGGACACATGGGGAGGCGGGTCTTAAAGAGACAGTAGCCTAAATGAAGCGTTTCAGTCAGAAGCTGAAATGAGAGATTTCACTGACGCCAGTATCAGAGACATGAGGAGGTTTTTGAGCTCCACATCTCACAGCGCTCCTCAATCTGCGTCCCAGAGTGACATCATGAATGATGAGTGAGGATAAAAGATCTCCTTTAATATGTCAAAATGTTTCTATGAAGAATCTCTGGATGTTTCATCGTCTGCGTCAAACTCTGAGAACTTGTTAGAGCTGAAGTCCGGCTGCTGCAGTGACACAAACTGGAGGTTTCTGAGATCAAACAAAGGGGATCAGATGAAACTCTGGAGCGACATAAATTAAAGATGGCCGTCATGTCCACAAAGCAAACTGATGACATCATTGCGTCAGCCGTCGTTGTTCGGTTCCCAGCGAAACTCAGGCTGAAACTAAGCGGTGCGGCGAGGATCCCTCTTTTCCCACGGAGGGGAATTCAAAGCCCCCCCCCCCCCCCCGAGGCCCCCCCCGGCACCGCGTTCAGCAGCCCCCCCGAGTTCAATCCATACAGACAAACAGCACATCCACGAGGCTGATTTCTATTGACACGGCTGCATAGAGGATCAATGACACGGGAGTAAAGAGAGGAGAAACGTCGGGGAGGGGGAGGGGGGGGGGTCTGTATCGAGGGAACAACGGGGGAAAAAATGAGAAAAAAAAACTGAAAATAAAGAGAAGAAAGACGCAAAGCAGGAGGAAGAAAAACATGACCAGCGGCTAAAATCAAACCCTGAATAACAGAAAAGTCAATCAAGTGTTTTTCTCAGTCTGATCCCCACTCTTCATTGGCCGGATGGAAAAAAAGGCATCATGGGAAGTGGGGCAAACCGGACGGGTCGAAGCGGATTCACCGATAATTTGGGGCGTTATTTTTAATCTGCTTGGAGGAGCAGACGGGTGGAGCTCGAGAAAATAACAAGAAGAGAAGAGGGGTTTCAGAAATCAGAGGAATGTATTTCATGTTTGAGCTGTGTGTGTGTGTGTGTGTGTGTGTGTGTGTGTGTGACGGTCAGATTGGTTCTGCAAGAGTTACACCAGAAGATGAAAAGACGACAAGAGAGGGAGGAAACATGAAAGGACGCCTAAAAAGCGATGAAAGAGAAGAACCCAGAAGAGAAATAAATCTGCTGTTTTTTAAAAGTAAATCTGCAAAAAATCACGTGACAAAGTCGAGGAAGGACGACGAGGTGCAGGGAAGAGAAGACAAAAAAGATTAGAGGGAGAGAGAGGGAAAATAAAACAACAGTTCAAACATGACAGAATCTGAAGAAGCTGGAGTCAAAACTCTCCGCACTACGACACGTTCTGATTCCACGTTTAACAAAAGAATCTCTCTTATGTTGATGCTGAAACAGAAAACTGAAACTAGATCCTCTGATGTATGGGGGGTCGGGGTGGCCGGGGGGGGGGGGGCAGTAGCTCAGTCTGTAGGGACTTGGGTTGGGATCCAGAGGGTCACTGGTTCAAGTCTCAGTTTAGGACCGAGGTGCTCTTGAGGAGGTGTGTTGTATCTGCTGTAGAGGACTCTGGACTGACGGAGCCAGAGGAAGCACAGACAAACATCTGGTGGACTTCACGGGTCATGTCTGCCCACATGACACATCCTGTTCAGACTATAAAATGATTTTTTTCTCTGCCTTTGAAAACTGTTGATAATTAAAATTTTGTGCAAATTTCATCAGTTGGATGTGATGGGTTTTGGACGGTTTGCAGAAGGATTTCTGGTGTTTTAAAAAGGGGCTGACATGGCGAGGTGTTGAGATGTTTTTGAAAGGGGGGGGGGGATACATGATGACTTTATGATGGTGGGTCAGTCTTCTTTCAGTCTGAAGTTTTGTAGAAAGGTCTTGGACAGGAAGGAGTGAGGACTCTGGAGGCAGCTTTTAGAAGTTTGTGGAGTCCTTCAGAGGAGACTTACGGTGTTGGGGATGTTAAGTTGTTGAAATATGTCAGACGGTTTGACGGACTACAGCCTCCCTACATGGCTTTCTTAAAGTTGACAAGAAGGTTTTGGAAGATGTTTTCTGCAGGTTTTCAGGTTTTCAGGTCTGGTACATTTGAAAAGGTGGTTTTTGGATCTTTGAGGGATTAAGAGCGACTTTGAGGTTCCGGGGATGTCTGGGTAGTTTTTGGAGATGGTGTTTGATTTATGATGAGTCTTTTTTTTATCAGTCTGAGGTTCTCTGGAGGTCTAGGGGGAAGTTTTGATAGATTTTTGGAGGAGTAGGATCGAGGGACTCTGGGGGGTTCGTGTTAGCAGCTTCAGAGACCTGGAACGTGTCTCTGGAAGACTTCGCTTCGGGAGCGTGGAGCTGTTCGCTCTGACTGTCGTCACGCCGGCTGAAGGAGAGGAATCCAGCGTGATGTGAGAAACAGCGGCTGTCGTCTGAATTATGAATATCTGAGGACTTTTGTCAGCCATTAAAAAATAAAAGCCGTGAAAGTTTAATGCGGCGCTTCGTTGATTATTGATGGAGGAACTCCAACACTGACAACTGTGGGAGTGTGAGGAGTGTGTGTGCTTAAAAACCATGTGTGTGTGTGTGTGTGTGTGTGTGTGTGTCACAGCTAATCATTCCTTTGTTTTATTTAGGATATTTTTTATTTTTAATTCAAGTTTAAAACACAATTTTCTTGTTTTTGTCCTCAGCTGGTGTAGAGCATCACCAGGTGGGCGGGGCCTGAAAATAGCTCCAGAGAAGTGATTGACAGCGCTCTTATCCTGTCACCTCCGGGGACAGGGAGGGAGTTCAGCTGCAGAGCCACTGGCTGCACATCTGGGTAACAGTGTGTATTTTAGTGTTTGTCTTTTCATGTGTTTCCTGTGTGTGTGTGTGTGTGTGTGTGTGTGTGTGTGTGTGTGTGTCAGTGTGTGTGTGTGTGTGTGTCAGTGTGTGTGTGTGTGTGTGTGTGTGTGTGTGTCAGTGTGTGTGTGTCAGTGTGTGTGTGTGTGTGTGTGTCAGGCCGGCTCTCGCTGTGTGAAACCCTCACTCGTTCTGACGGAGTGTGACTGTGTGTGTCTGATGTCTGAGCTTTCAACTCGTGATGGGATTTCCTCTCTGTGACTCTGATGCGTGCCTCTGTGTGTGTGTGTGTGTGTGTGTGTGTGTACATCTGTTATCTCTCAGCATCATTTGGAGTGAGAATAATCAACAAAGGCAGTAAGCTGCGCTGCGCCGGGTTTAATATGAGTGTGAGTGTGTCTGTGTTTAATCTGCAGATTGTGTTTGTGTGTGAACTGGTCAGATTTTTATCACAGCGGGCGTCATCTCTTTGATTTCTCTGATGTGCGATTGCAGCAGCATCTCTGACAAATCATCCTTATTTTTCCTTTTAGAACGTCACCAGAGGGTTTTCACTTCCTGTTTATCTCTTCTTTTAAAAAACATCTTTCTCAAATCGGTAGTCGTGTTGAGATTAAAGCTTTTTACAGATCGTCAGACCCCTCTGATGTTTCTAGAGTACTGAAGGGTCTCATATTCAAACCTAAACCTGGAACAGACTCAGACCTGTTCATTTAATAAGCTGCACAAATGGATTTCATATTTCAAGTTTCAAGTTTAATTCTAACTGAAAACTCTAACAGAGCGCGGCTACATAAAAATGTTGATACTGACCAAAAACTTTAGAAATGGGCAACAGTTAGTGCTAAAAACAAAATGTTTGTCTAGTTTGACATGGAAGAATCAAAAACCAACCTCCAGTGTTGAAAAATGAAGCCATTGCTGAAGTGTAAAATCCTGCAGTTCCTGCAGTGTCCACTAGAGGCTGGCTGCAGAAGCACAGGAAGTCACATACACACCCATTCTAAAAAGCCTGTTTTTACAGCAGAGATTAACATGTTTACAGTCTGGTTCAAAAAACCAAATAGGTGTGATTAGCTCATGTCTCGATGGACAAACACTGTACGGGGGGTGAATGTTTTGATGACTCATCAGTTTTGATTTGATGAAGGATAAGAGTTATTCACAATAAGGCGTGTAGCTGACCTGATTGACAGGTGGGCGCGGTGTAACGGTTTGTCAGGAGGTTTAAAACCCGCCTCAGCTCCAGCTCTCAGCCTGTCGTTAGGTTGACTGAAAGTTAGACTGAGACAGCATTTCCAGCATGGAGACCGCCATCGATGGGACTCCAGCGCCCCCAAACCAAAAAGTGAGCAGAACACTGACGTCCATGTTTTTGCTTTTGGGACGTCTACATGTTTTTGTCCCTGTAGTGTAATTCTTGTACAACAGATTTTGCACATTTTGAGGTGTTTCTGTTTCTAATAAACATCTTTTACTGAGTGGAGAGAGACTAGCTTGTGATTGCATCATGCGGCTGAAATGTGACTGTGAATACAAACGGAGTGTTTTCTATTTTTATTGATTTCTTCACTAAATTCATTTGAATAATTTCCATTTTTTGCTGGTTTACACACAACAGCTCCAGATGTTGTCAAATGAATGCACTTCAATGATTCAGATTTTTAGATTCAGAGAATGCATGGTTCTGATTGCATCCATATAAAATGCTACTACAGGGCTTCAGATGCACAGATGCAAGGGCCTACCTGTGCTTGTGTTTCAAAACCAAAAAACGTTTTTTAGAGAAAAATGCAAAAAACACAAAATTGAAGATAAACCGACACACATGCACTCACTGTGTGCATGATAAAGAAACAGCCCCCCCCCCCCCCACACACACACACTCACACTCTCTCTCTCTCTCTCACACACACACACACACACACACACACACACACACACACACACACACACACACACACACACACACACACACACACACACACACACACACACACACACACACACACACACACACACACACACACACACACACACACACACACACACACACACACACACACACACACACACACACACACACACACACACACACACACACACACACACACACACACACACACACTACCCTGCAGATCTGGCGACTCGGCCGGCTGATCAAAGGCTCAGATTTGCTCCATTGTGAGGATAAACACCCAGCTTTTCAGAGACACTCATCCAACACAGCAGCATACAATCTAGACAATAGCACACACACACACACACCCACACACACACACATCACACACACACTTTGCCAATTTGGTCCAATCTTCCAAAGCTGACACTTTGTTAAATGTGCACAGAGGAGGTTCTCGTCCAGTGTCCTCTGCAGCCTCACATGGTTATAAATCTATCGTAGGCGACGCCCGGGTTCACTGCTAACCTAATTGTAGCGCCGCAAAGCTGCCGTGAAGCTTA